>NW_009935697.1:336-2218 GCF_000696875.1 Nestor notabilis | reverse complement strand
TATATATATTCTAATATATATTCTAATCAAATTAATATGTACCTTAATATTTTCAAATATTGTCTGAATTCTCAGAAACAGATGGAAAATGTGTAATATTTTTAGTGTGCCATCATTGTAAATATTTTAATATTTTATTTTAGCCAGAAAGTGAAATTTCCACCACAGTAGAAGATTACAGTTCTGAGGTAAGACTAATGTAATGCTTTTCCTAATTTTTCTTTAACGTGTTTACTGCAATGCAGTGTGTTGTTTTTTACAAAAAAAATAAAAATTAAAAAAAGGAAAGAAAGAGCAGATGTGCTACAGACAAAGCTGTTGCATGTCATTACTGGTCTGATTTATGTACCATTAAAGCAACCATTATGTCAACTACGTCATGGGATGGCTCCTATAATCAACAATGCAGTAGATAATGAACTGTTGTTGTAACAATGTCATCGTTATGGTTGTATTAATGCTTCGTGTTGCCATAGGAGTTGTGGCTGTGCATAATTTCTACTAATTTTCTGTGGGAAACTATTTAACAAGTTGATTACGTTTTGATGAGTTCCAAAGCAGTTCCTGCTCAGCAACTGGCTGGGCATCAGTCTGCTGGTGCAAGGTGGTGAGTGATTGCCTTTGCATCCCTTGTCGTTTGGGGGGTTTGTATTGTTTTCTTTCATTTATTAAGCTGTCTTTATCTCAACCTGTGAACTTTTCTTGCTTTTGCAATTCTGAGTTTCTCCTCCATCCTGCTAGTGAGGGAGTGACTCGGGGGGGGCTGAGTTGCCAGACAGGGTAAGCACACCTCACATTGGCATCTACTACTCATCTCTGTCACGTCAAATGGTCATAGCGTATATGGGACTTTGGTCTTGCCAAATAAAACAGTTTGTTCTATTTGTAAGGAGTAAACTATCTCATGCAAAAATGTGGGTCAAGAACATTCTTGCATGAAATAGCCATGGAATATCTGAGCATAGTGATTATTGTTCTAGTTTAAATAATGAATTTCTGTGGCTCAATCAATCACTTTCTGTAGTGACAATCTGGGTTTTGTTTTGCAAATCTGTGTGCTAAATGCTTCTGTAAAACACACCTCAAAATCTTAAACTTGACAACAAAGAGGATGAGGTAACCAAACGAGTCTCAGTTGCTGAAGTAAATTTGGTGTAGAATGCTTTGTTCCTGTCTTGATTTAGCCTTTTGTAAGAGAAGGTGACTACACCTTAAAATAACTGTTCCATATTAGTATTATAGCTGCTTATTATGAAAACTAAGGGCATATACACACTGGTCTGCTGAACTGCATGGTGCAAAAGTAAAATCATTATCAAAGTGGGCAGTCTAGACATTTCCTGAAAACTGGAACTTTTCTTTCCCAACTTAAACACTCTGTCTTCATTTGCTCCTTCTCCCACCCTGTTCTCTTGACCAACTCTGTGTCTGTTCTCTATCCCCTAGTTTTTTTGTAATTTTTTCCCTTCTTTGCAGTAGCTGCCATCAGTCTTTCCAGCTTCCCTTGCCCATTCCCTTTTTCTCTGTGCTTGGTTTCTTAGTTCAGTCTTACAGACTTTTTCAGCCTGTTTCTAATATTCCTTTTCCTTCCTCAGTCGTTCTGAAGACTTTACCAGCCTTTCCAACTTGATCCAAGTGTTGTTTTTCCTTCTTTCTTCTTTCATATTTTTTTCTTTCTGTCCTTTGAAAACTTCTCCTTGATTCCCTCTTCTTATGTTGGGATCCTCTTAATGATCAGCTCAACTTGTCGTAGATGAAAGCATTAGTTTTTCTTTCCAACCTCTCTTATGAAATCCCAATTACAGTTTCCTCTATAGGTTTTGTCTTAGCTTTTTTAGTTGAATTCTTTTTCCTGCCCCTTTCTTTCCTCCCCAGTTTGACT
>NW_009935697.1:0-316 GCF_000696875.1 Nestor notabilis | reverse complement strand
TGTTTTTAAGCAGTGTCACTTTCTTTGGGTGTGTTGAGAGAAGGCATTTGCAAATGCAGCAGAACATTTCCTCACATTCATTAGTGGCTACTTTCAAATACAGAATACTGAACCTTATGGTCTGGTCAGTTGTGATTATTCTTATAGCATGTGTTTTTGTGATGGAAATGAAAAAAAAAAAAATGTACAAAACACCCAAACAACTGAGACCAGCACTTTTGGAGTCAAAGATTCCAGTCCAGCTGCTGGGGAATGCTATAAATGAAAGAAAGAAAAAAGATTTTTTTATGGAGGTCTATGTGCAGGGGGTTGAAGC
>NW_009935696.1:0-14831 GCF_000696875.1 Nestor notabilis | reverse complement strand
CTTCCCCTTCTTGAAAACAAGGGTTATATTTCCCTTCTTCCAGTCATCTCATAAATCACTCTTATAAGTGCTCTCAGTCTTCTCTCTTGGCTAGCCAAAGTAACAGACTGAAGAGGAATCATCTTTTAGTACAATTAAACTGGTAATGGATACATGTTAAAAATAGCAGGAAATCTATCTTTTTATTTTAAAGATTATTTTAAATTTGAGGCAAAACTTCTTCCATATGTATTTATAGTTCACTTTTGCCACTGCACATAACAGCTAATCAGAAACAAACAGTATTTCATTGTTGAAGTCTAACCATTCTTTGCTTAGTACTTAGAAAATACCTATCAGTGGGTATTTCTGGGTAATCTACACTGTGCAGAAGTCATGTAAACCTACTGAGTCTCTCTGCCAAAGCTGGTTTAAGTATGTTTTGAGAAATATGAAGTATGCACTATTACCAAGCTTGCAGCAAGTGCTGAGGGGTGTTTTCTTTTCAGTGTTATTGCAGGCACACTGTGGTATTAAAGACAAGACTAAGCATTAATTTTTAGGCTTATAGTCCTTTTGGACTTAACTGTGCAAATAAGTTTTGCTGTTACTGGTTTGTCTTCTATGTGAAGGATTAAAGGATTTTTCTTTCTTTAGTGCAAATGACAGCTCTTTGTCCTATGCCTTCAGAAGAGCTGATGACAACTGCAAGCACTTGACACCTGTGACAATCAGGCTTCAAACTCTTGAAGTTCAGAAAAGCCTTTTCATATTCTGACCTGGTGAATGTGATATTGAAATGAAAGGTAATTTGGAAAAAGCACTTGAGGTCTGTAAGCCTCAAATGTAGTACTACATTTAGCTGATTCTTTTTTAAGCACTTGCTAAAATGGCTTAGCTGTTGTGACAGGTACTTTAAAAAAAAAAATGGACTTGGCAGCAGTGCTTTCTTAGAAGCTTGCTTTACGTGTAGCAATAGGAACAACCTTGCTTTTTGACTGGTCATGCTTCAAAGTTAGTCAGTGACACCCAACAGCTTCCTCTGAAGCACTTAGATTCAGTGTGTGCATGCTAGAAGTGGTGGCTGCCTCCAGTTATCTGAGAACATTAGGTGAATTAAAGTGCACCTCTGTAGGAAAAGAATTGATTTTCCGTTTCCTTTTTAACATGCACTTTAAATCCCTTTAGCTCTTCAGTTGTCAAAGTGAAGTACTGCTTTTTTACTTGGCTTTCACAGTGAGGAGACACACTCACTGCCATCGTTACTAGTTAACAGCAAGTGGCCTTGTTATTTTTGGTACCCATAGGTCACCAAGCTGTACTGCCTCCAGTTTTCTTTTTACTTACTCTATTTTTATGATGAAGCAAGCTGTACTACTTGACTTACCTGTCCGCTGACTAGTTGCTGTCAGCTCTTCTTTATCTCAGTTTTCTTTTTTTGCTTGTTAGGTGGTATTTTTAAAGAAAGGGATTGAAGTGATGTCTTTGCAGGCCACACTGCTATAGCTTACCTTCTGCTGTGCCCTCTGAGAGTAGGGTGGGAAGACAGCAGCTGCTGCAGGGAGATCAAGCCACATTTGTTATTCTGAACCAGACAGCAGGGTAAGTTGCAAGCCAAGGCAGAGCCTTCCCTGGGAAGGGGTTGGCTTCTGGAGAGCTGCATGTCAGAAGTGTAGCGCTTCCTTTCCTGGCCTTCTATAGCAGATCCTTAACCTGAGTTGAGAAGTGTCTGTATGTCCTGGACTGCTGAACATTTATACTGGCTTACAATAGAAATGGCTTCCCAACTGCTTCTTTAAAGCGTTTCCTCCCCTGGGCATGGAGGCTGTGGTGCTGTGACTTTGCTAGAGGACAGTTTTGTTTGACGTGGTGGACCATTGCCTTGTGCAAAGAGCACACTGATGCTGAGGCATTTGCGGTGCTGGGAAGTGCTTTCGATGCAGGAACAGTGACTGCCTTCTGCTCGCACCAGTGGCTTGGATCTTTTACTGAATTCTTTCCCAGCCCTACCTTGACTGGTTTCTTGTTCCCTGTGATGATTTCTGCTCGCGTGTCTCTCTGGGTAGAGCAGGGCTCCCTTTTCCACCAGGGCTTGAACTCTCCTTGGTCTTTTCCACGCTGTTGTACTGGCTCAGCCTGGCATCAGTGGGTGTCTGCAGCTTGACTCTTTAATCTCCTCCCTGCTCTAGTTACCGTGTCTTTGATCTCTGTCTGGTACCTCCTACAGCCATTCCTTTCCCTTGTCAGATAACAGCTACTTACCTGCTCTCTATGCAGGTAGTTGCTGCCCTTGAATGTTTGCTCTCTGTGCCTGCTTTCTTTCCCCAGATGCCACTGTTTTTGTCTTAATCCCTGTGGGACAGGTCAGGTGATGATCTGCACTTTCTTTCTAACCCACCCTCTTTTGGGACAACCAGCTAATTTATGTTCATGGAGGCTATGTCTTTTAGAAGCTCTGTGTAGGAGACCACTGTGTTTTTTCAACCAGATGAATTTGCAGGAGCGTTCACTCCCTTATTGTGCTGGTACAGCCGCATGACAGGTTGAGACACCTGCACTTGGGCTTGCTGGCTTCCCCAGATCTGCTCCGAGGAAGTTGGTGCAAAGCCAGTTGCTCTGTGGGTGGATCCGAGATGTCCTTCAGAGCTCTGCTAGTAAAAACAAGTTGTAGCAGGAGAAGCCTTTCCTGTGGGAGGCTGTCAAAGGAACTTCCACCCCCCTTCCTGCTGTGGGAGAGGTGTTAGGCATTCCCCATCTATGTCTTTCTGTAGCTGCCATTGCTGGGGTGGTTTTTCAGTTTACTCTGTCTCCAGATAGTACACATTGCCCTTCTGACCTGCTGGCAGCTGCTTGGAGAGGCCTGTCCTGATGCACAGCCTGCTGTTTACTCTAGGAAAAGTTAATGTTCCATCATGTCTCCATGCATGCTTCAGCCCAAGGGTTTTCTGTGGGAAAGTCACAGAATCAGGGCAGTAGCATAATCTACAAAATGTTGAGACTCACTCACTGACTTCAGATAAAATGGAAGATATTTGTCTTCCTGTGTCTTCTCTGGGATGTAGCTATGTGTTGGTGCTACTCAAGGCAGAATTCTCTGAATTGTACAAGAGGGGCCAGCAAGAGGAGCAGCATGCCTCAGGGGATTGTATGGTTTAAAATACATCCCTGCTATAAATTGCAACAGATGGTGGTGAGATTCTTTGAGGTGGATTTTTATTCAAGCAGTACTTTCACACAACTTCCCCTCCCTCCCCTCCCAGCTTCCTCATGGAATCATAGAATGGTTTGGGTTGGAAAGGACCTTAAGATCACCTAGTTCCAACCCCTATCAATGCAAGTTTCTGCAAAAAGTGTGAAAATGAACAAAGGAAGAAATGTTTTCTGTTTTGCAGCTTCAAGGGAAAGGCTGTAGGACCTTCAGTTTACTTTTTTCTGTGGTGCTCTTCTGCCTCTGCCATCACCACTCTGCTTGGCAGAAATGGGTTCCCTGCCCTGAAAAGGAGTTTAAAGTACAAAAATATCCACAGATGATCACTTATGGCAGGTTCTCTCCTTTTAGGGGAGCTGACTTGAGACTCGGTAGCAGTTAGGATTCCCCAGATTAGGGAAACATAAACAAGCGTGCAAGTGGGCTTCTACAGAGTCTGCATGTATTTTTAAGGTGTACAATGCATGTTGTAGGATGTGGTTTCACTTCTCTCATTAGCATTCCTTTAAGATAGGAAAAGATCAATGCTGCAAGAAGGGGATTAATTCTGCTGATTAGCTGCAGGCTGTGTTTGAGGAATTGGCTGAGGGTTACCAGGCAAACTGGGTTCTCCAATACCCAGGAGCACAGAAGATGTCATGTTAGTTTTCAGCCAGTAATTTTTCATTTGCTCAGGAAGGGCATCCTGTAACGTTGGCTTCCATGCAGTGTCTGGTTACCCCATGAAACTTGAATGCAGTCTTGAACTCTTGACCAGACACCCTATCTGCTTATACTTTTTTTTACTATCCTTGTAAGTGGGTTGGGTATTGTTGTTGGTTTTGGTTTTACCCTTTGCAAGCAAGATGGATTGTAGTTCAACTGATTTCTCTTTTAGGTTACTCTTTATTTGGTGTCCCTACTTGGATAAGGTCATATAATGGGCTTAACTTCCTGCATTTCTCCTTGTTTCTTTCTCTGCCTGTACTTGGGCAGAAAATGTTCCCTTTTTCTTTTTTACTTGTATGGAAGAGTGTTAATGCTTGGTGCAGTTGAAAAGCAGATCTTGGGAAATATGAGTCTCTGTCCTCCTTGAAGATTGTAAACATGGAGAGTAGTTCTTGCTTTTCATTTTGCCCTGGCTTGGATAGATTAATTCTCATGTGCTGGAAGTGTGCAGGATTTGCAGATCTCGGCCTGTCAAAATGAAAGCCAGTGTAACAATTTCATATCTGCCTCTCATGTTGAAACAAGAGCTGGCTCCTCTGAAGTTTGTCCTGTTACTTGGAGTGCCAGGCTTTCTTCGGAAATGTGGAGGTCTCTTTGTCAGATTATTATTTTGTCCTTCAACAGAGACCTTTGAACAGCTCACTCTAAAATGTCTTCTGATCTCAGATTCAAGACTTGTGCTTGAAAATAATGCAACTCAAACAGGAGATGGAAGAAATGTCACAGTCTTGCTAAATTTGAGTTAGCTCCCACCTTGTATGGGAGCTGGATGATGCACTAATGCAGTGCTCTGAATCACAGAATGGTTTGGGTTGGGAGGGACCTTAAAGATCATCTCGTTCCAACTCCCCTGCCATGGGCAGGGACACCTTCCACTAGACCAGGTTGCTCCAAGCCCTGTCCAAGCTAAGGAACAGATTAGAGCGTTAGTAAGAAGAAGAAAGCAATTACTGTCAGTGTTTTGTCGTAAACAACAGTGTGATAATAACACATCTATAGTAAAGCAAGAAAATGTTTTAAAGACAATTTGTCCAAAAAGCTAAATAAATTCTTCCCCAAGAGAGGAGTTCTTGAAAAAAGTCTATGAGAGTTATGTATGCTGCAGTCTGTTTTAAGGAGGGAAGTGAGAAAACATGATCACTTTTTGCAGTGTTTCATCTGTTCTTGTGGTTGTTTTTTCATTCAAGCCCAACTCCCACATACTTACATTTATCATATTTTAAAAATATATAGTTCTTTAGTAAAATTCTTGTTGACATATGAGAATACTTAGAGATGTATATACATGCCAGGGCTTAGTCATACAAAGTTAAGTGTAACTTCTCATCTGAAAACATCTCATTGTCCTTATAAAGTATAAAGTCTCATCACCGTCTTCATAGCTTTTGGATGAATCCTAGCCCCATGATACTCTAATTCTGGATTGTGCTTTCGAGGTAATAAAATAATTCTTTTATAAATGACCATGTCAAAGTGTGTGTGTGTTGATTTTTAAGAACACTGGATAACTCAGATTGTCTCAAGTTTGGAAAAGCCAGTGTCATTTCACCTCCTTGTCTCTCTGGGTAAGGTTATGATTTTTAATTACATTGTTGCTTGCCAGCATCCCTCCTACAGACTCTGTGCCTCATCCAGCACACAGACTGTATGGTGCTAATCTCAACAAGGCTTTCCCTTCTCCTTATTGTGGAATACGTGGCATGAGGCCATAAGTTTCCTTCACGGTCTCAAAGGCTTACTTTAAAAGAAGAATTAATCATTTCAACATGGATTTCTTTTTTTTGCCATGATACTTTACGAATGTTTGTGAACGTGCCTTCCAGTAATAACATATTAACAACAGCTTCTTCCCATCTGCAAGTGCACCACTACTCATTATTCTGACTTGAGGAAGTCTGTGTTGTGTGAGGGTTGATTGGGTATTCCTGGCTGTTCACCTCGGGCTCTGTGCAGTGCTTGTCTGGCAGTCACCAGCGGTGATATTCCCATTTTGCAGTGGATGCTGAAACATGGAGGGTGCGTGATTACCTGTATGAAGTCAAAAGAAAGATCTTTCTAGACCAGTATCCCAGCTGGCAGTTGCTAATGGTGTGTGCCAGCAGAAGAGTAGAGAAATAGGTCAAATACACAGTGGTGTTTTGCCAGAATGTTTTTCTAGTCTCTTTGATTTGCAAGCCAGATCATTTTCTTCTGAGAGTTATGTGCTTGCCTCTGCAACCATGTGAACTTGCAGCATCTCCAGAGTCCTGTGACATTGAATTCCACAGATTGTCAGTTGCAAAAAACATCCCATCTTTCTGTGGTGTTTTTGAGTCTGCCTCTTGCTGGTGGCGCTGGGGTAGGATCCAGCTCTGGACTAAAACACCTACATACAGGAGTGTGAATACAAGTGTCTGTCACTGACAATGCTGGCAGTGGAGCTGTGAGCACTTCAGCTCACTGCCAAGTTGATGTATAGTTGGAACTCAGTTGCTTAAACCAGAGATATCTGGTGTCATTTTGGGTACTGTGGGATGTGTATCCTGCCTGGTCTCCTGTTGCCACTCGATGGGTTGCAGGCATCTCTCTAAACCTCAGACATAATCTGCCAACCCTATCCAGGCATCTTGGGTGCACTAGGATTCCTCAAATACAGCACTTGAATTTGTCTGATGGAATTGGCTCCTCCTGTCTCGCTGCATCACCTGGTATGGGAATGAAACTGTTGAGGTGTTTTGATCCAGATCAGCACCTCCTCTTCCATCCTGTCCCCCTCTTTGCTCCCTCCTCTGTGTAGTAAGAAACGTCTGGTTAGATCTTTAGCTGTGGCAGACTTCTGCACATACCTCATCGCAGAGAACACACAGATCTTGCACGTGCTTGCTTTGCTTGCAGATGTGAATGTTCACAACCCAGCAAATCCTAATTACTATCAAGTCCCAAGTCAGCTCCCCTAAAAGGAGAGAACCTGCCATTAGCAGTCATCCCTGGTTATTTTTGTTCTTAAAACTCCTTTTCAGGGCAAGAGTGGAACCGATTCCTGCCAAGCCAAATTCACTTGAGAGGTTCCTCCTGCTGTTCCTGCCTCCTTTGCTGGGCTCCTTCCAGTTTCTGCAGCAAGGGATCTTGCAGACCCAGCCTCACAGTTACAGTTGATTGATAAAAATACTACCACAGAACACTTAAAAATGCTCATGTTTGCAAGTGTGTGAGGGAAACGTACTGATGATAAACCATAAATGAATCAGTTTGTTCTAAGGTTTTATTTGGTTGTTGATGAGAACAAGTATAATGATGCTGCTCAAGAAGATGGATGCATTTATTTAAACAGTTAGGTTGTCCTTGAATTGAGCAACAGCTCTGACACGCAGCTAAATGCATCTCCTGACCTGCACATGGTCCTGACCTGCTGTGCTTGCTCTGCTTTTCCCCACTGGTTCCTTGTCATCATCCTGGACTCCACAGCTCTCCTGTTGCAGTCGTAGCTGCTCCAGAGACACTCAGATGAATTTCTATTGTGGACAAACCCACCATTTCCCTGCAGCTTCTCCCTCTGCTGCAATGGAGCAGTTTTGGCTGGAGTTTCAAGAGGGGGAACAATGTTTTCTTGCTAGGTCATATTGTGAACCTTGGCTTGGGCTTTTCAGCATTTGTTGAAGTTGTGATCAACTAAAAATGGCTGTTGCTGTCTGCCACAATTTCAGTCAGTATGTGCTTGTGAGGTACTGGTTTGTGTTTAAGTAATCTGTTTGCAAATTGTTGTTGCAGATTTGACACTTGGATGTGTGCTGTATTTGTCTCCTGAAAGCATTTTTAATACCTTTCCATAGCCTTATTTCCAATTAAATGTACTTAAATCCATTACTTAATGGTCTTGTTCAAGTTCACAGTAAAGCTTACAGTCTGCACTTGCTCCACACTTCACTTCTAAGGCATGCAATTAAAGAATCCTAAATTAATCCTGATCCTTTTAAAACTACATGGCAAAATCTGAACTGGCTCTCATTTGTAGTTCAAGTGTAGGAGTGAAAAATCCTGACTTCTCCCATTATGCAGCTGCAGAAAAAGTAAATGAGAGGCCTCTTGAGGAGCCAGGTGTCCCTTGGCAGGGTTTTGATGGCTCTTGTTTCTCATAAGCAAGCTGGGTGTTGGGAGTTCCTAAGTCTGTCTGGGTGTGGGGAGAATTGTGTTCTGTAATTTATAAGTCTAA
Organism: Nestor notabilis; assembly: GCF_000696875.1. Classification (NCBI taxonomy): domain Eukaryota; kingdom Metazoa; phylum Chordata; class Aves; order Psittaciformes; family Psittacidae; genus Nestor; species Nestor notabilis. The sequence continues at coordinate 6,747 of NW_009935696.1, read as the reverse complement.
ATGAGGATTGCTGTGCTCTTTTGGCTCCTCTTTCTTATGTTAATTCTTAGGTTTTAATCTTACTATATTGGGTTTGTTCAGTGCTTTTTCTACTTCAGAGCTACCAGCAGCATGCAGTCACTTAAACAGCTTGGTTCCAGGCAGCAAATATCAGTGAGGTTTTTGGACACAGAGAGAAAGCACGTTTTGCAAACAGCTGTTGTGGTGGAAGGCACAATAGCCCTGTCGGTGGGACTACTCCTTCTGAGCCAAGGCAGTCAGATCTGGAAGATCTTGTAATGTTAGAAAAGTTAATGTGAAAATCTAATATCCTAATTCCAGCATTCCTGATAATGTCCTGTTAAAGAGATATATGGGACTTACTGTAAACTGAACACAAGGGTGCTGAGGGTATGGGTGCAGAGATAATGTTTCCTTATCAAGTGTAATGTTTAGAAAGGGTTTGCTAAGCCTACTGTTTGCAGCTGATTTGCAGAATGTTCCCAGGAATCTCCAGTTGCCTTGGCAAATTACTCTCTTAACCAGTAGCAGTTTGCAAAGAGGTCCCAGAGGGGGTAGGAGCACAGGTTGTGAGCAGTCCTAATACACAGAAGCATGTTTGGTGCCCCCAGTTTGGGGGCAAGATGCTGTAAAGGGCTGGTGGCGCAGCGCCTGCCAGTAGGGAACCTCTTTCCACCCACCAGCTGCTGGTGTATCTCCAGTTACAGCAGTCAGTTGCTCACCTCCTCTCAGGTGTTACTAACATATAAAATATATATATACCTCTGTGTGAAAATTACTCTGTTACCTGTTTTATTAGCAACATCTAAACTAGTAAAATAAAAGCATGATCCATGGCAGCACCACACCTGCCTGTTTACATGCACATGAGTTCCCTTCAAAGCATTTTGCAGTCTGGTTGGGAGCAGGTTTCCTGCATGGGCGGGAAAAGCAAATAGTGGTGGCTGATGGACTCCTGGGATGTGCTGAGCAGGAAAGGAGCACGGCTCTGTAACTGGCACTCAGCAGGGTTAATACTATTGGAAAGTATAAACATGTTTTGCCCAGCTTCTTCCTTTGCGGATTGGGGCACAGAGCTGTGACTCCAGTGGTAGGAGGAGACCATGGCACACGGTCTGCACAGCGCCTGCCCCTCCGTTGGGTGCAGAGTGTGTCTTGGGAAGGCATGTCCCAAGGCAGGCTCCTTGGTTGTCCTGCTATGGGCTGCCCCACCTGTACACCGTGTGCCGGTGTGGGAGGGTGGCTGAAAGCAGGTGTGCTTCATTTCTAGTGTAATTATGTGGCCATGTAAAACTGCTTAGGAGTACAAAGAGGGGAGAGCACGCACTCCTTACGTTACCAGTAACATCGAGACGTTGCTGGTTTTGATCACTGCCTTTCCCTAGGATAGATCTAAGCTTCTTATGACTTTCTAGAAATGTGGTATTTCCTAGTCTGGTTAAGCCTGTAAGATGTTTGGGGCTCTTGATAATTTTCCAATAATGTAGTTGAGTAAGATGTACTAGATTGAGAAATTACAAACAAAATGCAGCTTACTGAAGCAAAACTGGGAGGTGTGGTGGCATCTCAAGCTGTACACCCCACAGCATTATCTTTTCTTAAGATCACTTGCATCCTTTGTAGTTTGCTTGTTTAGACTGCTTTTCTGAAATGCTGATTTTATAATACTACAGCCAGCTGTGGCTGGTTTCTTCCCTCTTTGCATCATAAGAACCATTTGATTAAAAGCATGTAGTAAGCTCCCTTTAAGTCCCCATGTTTCCATGCTTTGATGTTGCCACGTTATTTTTTTTCTATGAAACTCTCTTTGCTGTGTGTGTGCATACATGGGCATCGGTGTGTGTCACCTCGGTATGTTTAAAGAGCCTATGTAACTATACTGATTTTCATTAAGATTAACTAATTAATGAATGACTGCATGAATAACTCTACTGATTTTATTAGGGCTTACTAATGAATGGTCTTAATCAAGGACGAGGCTCTGCCATCTTGAGAGAACTTTCTTAGGCTCAGATATGCCTTGTAGTTTATGTGCAAAGGTGACACGCTTTACTATGTTCCTGTAACTTCTGGCATTTGTAATACAAGTCACTGAGATCGAAATAATTGTTTGGATGCTAAAGTAATGCCTTTCAAAAAATATAAAACTGAATACCTTCTCTGCACTGTGTGTTGCTCTCCCCCTTCCCTACATTGTGCAACTACGTATTATAGAAGTCTTTTACATGAAACTATGAATGTTTGCTAATCTGAAGAGTTCTTATAATCAAGCTGCACAAAGGACCTACTGATAGAAATTGGGTTGAATTTCAGTGTTCTGGCTAAATTGCCCTTGCAGGTTTGGAACAGAAGTAAAAATGCTTTTTAATTCATTGCATGTTTGATTGAGGTGTGTAAAGCTGAGGTCCTTCACACGTGGCAAGTCTGTAGTTTGAGAGGCCTTGTTAGTGGACCTTTGTTACATATGCTCAGTGGAAGAGTGGATGTGAATCACAGAATGGTTGGGGTTGGGAGGGACTTCTGGAGATTGTCTAGTCCAATCCCTCTGCTAAAGCAGGCTCGCCTAGAGCAGATTGCACAGGACCCACATCCGGACTCCACAACCTCTCTGGACAGCCTGTTACAGTGCTCTGTCACCCTCAAAGAAGTTTTTCCTCATATTCTGGTGGAATGTACTGTGTTTCAGTTTGTGCCTGTTGCCCCTTACCCTGTCACTGGAGCTTCACTGAAAAGAGTCTGACCCCATCCTCTTGACACCATCACTTAAGATCACTTAAGGTATTTGTATGCATTTGACAAGATACTCCCTAAGTCATCTCTTTTCCAGGCTAAACAGGCTGAGCTTTCTCAGCCTTTCCTCATAAGACAAATGTTCCACATCCCTAATCATCTTTGCAGCCCTCCGGTGGATCCTCTCCAGTAGTTCCCTGTCTTTCTTGAACTGGGGAGCCCAGATTTGGACAAACAGTTCTCCAGACATGGCCTCACCAGGGCAGAGTAGAGGGGGAGGATAACCTCCCTTGACCTACTGGCCACACTTTTCCTGATGCATGCACCCCAGGACTTCCAGGTCCTTTTCTGCGGAGCTGCTCTCCAGCAGATCAACCCCTTAACTGCACAGGTACTTGGGGTTATTCCTCCCTAGATGCAGGACCCTACACTTGCCTTTGAACTTCATCTCCACCCAACTCACTAGCCAGCCCAGGTCTTGCTGAATGGCAGCACAACCTTCTGGTGTACCAGCCACTCCTCCCAGCTTTGTACCATCAGCAAACTTGTGAGGGTGCACTCTGTCCCTTCATCCAGCTCATTGATGAATAAGTTGAACAAGACTGGATGCAGAACTGACCCCGGGTAACACCGTTAGCTGCAGGCCTCTGACTAGACTCCTGAGGTTGATAAACTTATCGTAAGATAAATAAGTGTTATAATTTAGTAACTTTAAAGGTTTAAGTTTGCAGTCATAGCTAAATGCTGTGTTTCAGTTGGGTGATTTTTTGTTTGTTTGTTTAAACTTTCATTTTGATCCCCTGTCAAAAGGAGTTGATAGCAGGTTGCTTGCTTTATTTTGTCCCCTAAAAATGTGAATTAAACGTCAAGTTTCTTAGTATTTTCTGTTAAAGTTCAGGAATCATTAACAAAAGTATTTAAGGGACTCGTATTAAAAGGTTATTAATTTGTGGGTTTGCTTTGCAGAATTTGATGTTTGAGGAAACTTTGATTCTACTGTTTCCAGCTTCTCCTATGCTTGTCCATAAGGTGACCTGGCCTTTTTAATGTGTCCTGTCTTCTGAGAGTGTGTTTTCAGAGGGTGTGGTGGGTACCAATTCTCCCTATTTCTCTTTGACAAGGGTGGGGGGATTTAATGAAAAATTCTAGTGGGCTCTCTTCTCCTTCCACCTGAAATGCATATCAGCTCTAACAGATCTCATACCTTCATGAGCTTCGTAATTATATTTCCTGAAGCCGACGCTGGGCGTAAGGAAAGGTGGAGTAGCAGCAGCGTTTCCTTGTGCCTGTAACATCCTGCTCATAAAAGCAGGGAAATAGCTGTTTGGAAAGGAAAAAGGAATGACTTTTAAACTTTCTGTTGTAAAATCAACACATTCTCCCATTTGCTGCTTAAGAACAAAGCATGTAGTCTTTTCCCCCCTTCTTTGGTTTCCTGATGGCCACTCTCCAGCATGGCAAAATAACTTGTGTTTGGAGTTGGGCCATAGCATTTGGGTTTGTAAGCAAGCAAGCCCCGTTCTCCAGTGTAGCCTAATTGTTGTTCTCCTGACCTTTCCTCAGAAGAAAAGTTTGTTTATCCAGCTTTTCCAGTGGGATATTCATTAACCACGTTCTAAAGTCTTCCGTTCACACCTCCCTTGAAAGCCTACCAATTGTGCCCTCCTACTCCATTCTTCTCTTCTACTGCGTCCCACCAGCATTATCCTAGAATCATGGAATAGTTAGGGCTGGAAAGGACCTTAAGATCATCTAGTTCCAACCCCCCTGCCATGAGCAGGGACACCACACACTAAACTATGTCGCCCAAGGCTCTGTCCAACCTGGCCTTGAACACTGCCAGGGTTCACCCCACTCTTACTGATGTCATTAAAAAACATGATGTCTGATTGTAACAATTGTCCTGTAATTCTGAAGTGACTCACTACTGCAGAATTGTCTGCCCTGAGACAGAAACTGTGAGTTCATCAGGAGGGAGCAGCATGCTCATGTCACCACTGGAGATGTTAGTGGTGTAAACTGTGGGCTTATACATGGCACCAGGCTAGCACAGTGTTTGGGTAAGCTGGGACCTGTGTGGTGACCTGGTTATTGTGTTGCAGTTCTCTTGTGCTGCAGAGTTGTTTAATGGTTGTTTATATAATCTGTGGCCTTTTTAACCTCTACAAAAATAAAACATGCCTCACCCCCCCCACCCCATTTTACTTTGCTAGTTCTTTTGTTTTCAATTTGTTTGTCCTGGTTTCCTGCAAAAGAAAAAAATACTGTGTTCATCCTAACTTAATAAAAGAGCCTCCTGGATTTGTAGAAGGTGTCTGCAACCTGGTAGTGTGTCTCTTACAGGATGAGGACTCCGACAGCTGACACTGGTTTCTGAGGCAGCAGTAGCATCTAGCAGAAAATCAGGCATACATCTAAAAGCAGTAATCTTTTAAATTGTCCCAGGATGTCTACAACTTGAGGCATCTGGATTCATTTGTGAGAAATAAATGTGCGTGTGTGTTCTGGAAAACAAATTCATACAGAAACTAGGCAGCAAGTGTATTTTTGCAAAAAGGGTTGAGTCAGATAAGTTGGTGGCAGGTTTCAATTTTTGTAATGGTAGTAGCATGTTTTGTCTTTCTTTTTAGAGAACATATGAGCTCTGAAGAAACTTGTCCTTTTGTCAGTCCCGCTCTGCTCACAGCTGAAGTGCGTGGTAGCTTCTTTAAATGTATGCATGAGTAATAAAAACAGGGTGTAGAAAACCAAGGGATTTGAAACTGTTCAGAAAGCAAGTTATCGTTACCAAGCTGATGAGTTTATTCAAGGCATAATTTTGCTGAATCAGTTGGTGAGGTGCCTCACAATGCAGAGATCTGAAGGTTGAGTATCACTGTACCAGGGTGAGCTTCAGGTCACTAGGATGTGTACAGGCTGGACCCAAGACTGGTTCAAGCCTTTACTCTCTTTATTTGCCTTCTTACTGGCTCAACAGTCAAGTCTGAGCTCTGAAGTTTTAGTAAGTTCAAACTGCAACTCCAGTAAAACTGAACAAAGGTAAGAAGTAAAAAAACGCTGCTTGCTGCAGCCTTGGGATAATTGACTAAAGAGTTCTGGTGTTTATTTTTCAGCATTTGACCTCTTAAGGCTGGGGATATAAGAGAGAAGTAAAATCCTATCATTAACGTCAATGTAAGTTTATGCTGCGGTGTCCCTGCCTATGGCAGGGGGGTTGAAACTAGATGATCTTAAGGTCCTTTCCAACCCAGGCTGTTCTGTGATTCTATCATGGTGGTGCTGAGATGGTCATCCAGTTTGCACCCTCTCCTTTTTTCTTTCCTGAAATAATGAACTGAATTTTTGCCAGCTTGGATCTGGCAGCAGTAGGTAAAGGTGATGGCCATAGTGTGCTGCTTCCCAAATGTCTTTGGGATACTACCCTATTTTTTAATAAAACATGCTATTGCGAAGGCTGTACAGAAGGATGCAGTCATTAGTGTGTTGGCTGTTAATGAAATGTGCCAGGTGATAGAAACTTTCTGGAGCGTAAAAGAAGAAAGAAATCCTTCATGCAGGCTAGACTGCAGGGGTGCCTCCTTTTGCCTGCACTGTGTGAAACATCTAATTTGGATGCCTCTTGGAGGCTGGTCCCTTTTATAATATTTCTGTGGGAGCTGTGTAGAGTGTTAATTACATAAAGTGCAGTGAGAGAGGTAGTGTTCGGGTAAAAATACTTTGTATGGGCTTATTTCATGAACACCTAGCTCGCCCTGTTGAAAGAGAGCTGCAGTCACTGTGGACTTCGTTAGGCTTTATATGGAGTTAGTTTTAGCTGTTGCCATTTGATGTGTGTGTATGTAAAGCAGCAGTTACAGAAATTGCCTGTAAATGCTTATGACAGTTTTATTGTGATCATATTCAACATACCAAGATGATACTTCAGATTCTTTGGCTTTTAGAAGATGTGTAGTTTTTATTAAATTTACCAGTGATTGCTTATAGCTTTTACACCCCAACCCCCTCCTTCCCTCCCTC
>NW_009935695.1:1956-23197 GCF_000696875.1 Nestor notabilis | reverse complement strand
ACCTTCCACTAGACCGGGCTGCTCAAAGCCCTGTCTAACCCGGCCTTGAACACTGCCAGGGACGGTCCTCTGCCACCACCCACCAAGTAGAAAAGTCACCAATTTTTGCAGAATTTGTCACAAGAGGAGAAGGTATTAGAGGAAGAGTGAGAAGTTCAATACAAACCAGACATACTTAAATATCCATATAACTTTGCAAGGCTGGATTAGCTGGATTAGACACTGAAGGCTCTTTAATGCATTTCCTACTAAATAAAACTCATCTGGAAAGCAATATATTTATGCAGCACATTTATTCCTAGGCTAGTTTACAAGACGTGGCCCTGACTTTGAGCTACTGAGTAATCCAGCACAATTCCCAAACAATCTTCAGGTATTTACAAGATCTGAGTTTATGTCACCTCCAAGACAGCCAGTTTGGGATAGAGAACAGAGGCCCAGCAGGTCCCTGTGAGCGTGGATGGGAGATGGTTTGATCAGGGTGCCCTGGTCTAACTTGGAAACAGAATTTAAGAAAAGAAAACCCAAGAAAATATTTGCTACGCTAATTCTGAATGTATCATATTAAAGGAATAATCAAATTACTTTATTCAGAGCTACGTAAAGATGTCAACTGATGGTTATTTTCCTCAGCATTTCATTCACGTTTGCATCCAGAGTCCCAAAGAGGTGAAGCAATTGTCTTTTCATTTTCAACTCACTGTCAATAGAGTTTAACACTAAATCTACAAACATTTAGATCAGGATCTTTATATTCGGAATGAAACCTGTATAACACTGTTTAAAAAAAAAAAAAACTGGTTAAAAGAAAAGTATTTTTTAGATAATTTTTTAAAATTATAAAATTCTAAAATACTTAGGATAGTAATATATTTTTTACAGTGCTAAATTTCTAAGAGAACTTCCCTGAAATCCATTAGTTAACATGAAGCTGAAGAGAAAAAAAAAACCAAAATGTGGATGTTACAGTTCATAGATTGGGGCACAGTTGTAGCTTGCTGGTATGGCACCCTTAAAATACTCTGCAGTCTTCCAAACTATGATGGCCTGGGTAAAATATAGCTCTTGCCTCCTCTAACCAAGCTTTAGTCTCTGTTTTCAGGTAGATTATTTCCTATTTCATTTATTAAATATGCAATTTATGCAACTTCTCTCTCAGTACCTAATTTGGAGAGATCAAATGCTAGGAGTAAAACCTGTCAGCATATAGAGAAGAGTTAATTCCTAATTCACAAGTTAAAATGGTTCAAGTGGATTTAGATGTCTACACATGGAAAGAAGCTTTCACTTCTTCACACATAAATGAAGCTTTCACTTCTGAGTGGGAAATACTGATACACTGAAAAATTCTTAAAGCATTGGTATATTGGAAATCTTACAGGCTTTATAAATAAATTATCAATGTTTTGTGTTAACTTTTGTGTCCACTTACCTTTTTTTAACCTAGATATCTACAGGGTTTTACTCTACCATGTGGTGGGGGAAGGCCTAATACTTTAAGACATGTTCATCATCATTTGTAAAAGTGTCTTCATTAATTTATTCAAACTAAATTTGTCTTCACTTTTTTTGCCTGTTCAAAGTAGTATGTACATAAAGCCTCTGGAAGTCTTCTCATGATTGCAAAAAAAAGTGACATTAGTCATTTGTTTCAAGGAATTAATATGGTAAACAGCAGTTCTGCTAACAGCATTCAAGTAGTGAGGTACAATCTACTTCAGCAAGAATTGTGAAGAGCCTATAAACTTGGTTTAGCTGAATCATTACTTATTTATACACCAAATGTGTAGTTGGAATTTCATAGTAATATACTAAGCTATGAGCACATATACCACCCCACTTGCTACTTTTTTGATACCTATATGTTTAGCCACAGCAGATAGAAAAGTATAGTGTTAAAATCAAATTTCAGTTCTATTTATCCTTTGCTCACTACTTAAGGTCTTTAGGCCTGACCTTGTCTGTGTTTATATCCCATATAAACGATTGCTTTTTGAGATTGGATTTTTTTTCAAATGTAAGCATAGGTTCAGTATAGCTTTAGTTGAATGTACATGAAATGTTTTTAATTTGCAGTGAGGAAGAAAATGACACCTCTAGTTAGGGGAGAATTTTCTGAGGAAAGCATAATTTCACAATCAATGCTGGAGTGTTCATGTTTCCACCAATAGCTTATATGATAACTCAAGTGGATGTGATTTTTTGGTAGAATTGATTCTCTTCAGTGTTAAGCTGTTTTCATTTATGCAAGTTCTTAAAACCTGAGCCACCCTCGGGCAGCTCAGAGATTAAGATGAGGCTCTCCAGTCTGAATAGCTGTTAAGGCTGCCTTAAAAAGCCATGCTGCCATTCTGTATCATCAACCCCTCTTCCTGATCAGAAGTCAGAGCAAGCCACATAGGAGTTATGCCACACAGATTAAGCAGGCATTTCTCTCAAAAACTTCTTCAGTAACTTCCACCCCATTTTTCTTCACTTGCTACAGGTCACTTCCAGACCAACCATAGCCAAGGGACTCTGCATTTAATACAAATGAAATTAATGAATAGAGAAAAAAGGCTGCTTTTATCTAATTGTGGAAATGACCCTGATATATCTGGCTAAGCTACCATCTCAGGAAACAGAAGGTAACAGCAGTGTTTATTAAAAAATTATTTTATAAAGTTCGTGACACTAGCTGCACCAAATCTTCCATTCTGAAATCATGTGTAGAAAAGATCTTAAAACAGCATATCTTCCTTTCCCTTATTTTTAATAAAGTTATGTATATGGCAGATAAACTGGAAAAAAAAAAATCCCCAAAAATTAACTCCAAAATTTAGAAAGCTACTAGAATCTTGACTATGATGCCTATTAAACTGTCTGTCTTTAGGCAAATCAACATTATTTCAGTTGTTTCCCAAGGTTGGAAAAGCAGACCATAACTATTGTACCAATCTAGATAATCACAAACTATCAGCACTGGCTTCATTGTACTTATGAAATGGGAGCCAAGAGAAAACTTTCTTTGGAGGATCAGCTGGAAATGATGAACACAGTGGAATTTTACAAGGAGAAACATAAGACTTATGCATTATGTCATGCCAAAACCTCATTACCATACTTAAAGAAAACTTACTATTGAACATCAATAATTTAGGAAAGGAGAATCACATAGGAGACCATATTAGGTTATCATAATTTTTCATTAATCTTTTTACCCAGCAATGGATCTAAAATTAAAATAATGTCAATGAGATCTGACACCCTGCATCATACAGGATTAACTTCTCATCACAGGCATGTAGGTTTTGTTGATTAAAAGCAAGCGTGTGAAAACAGACGTCAGCACCTCACACTTCAACTATTAACTGGCAACAAAAGAGTAAGGTATCACAATTCTGGGTTAGTTGCCACTTACTTCTACTTTTTTGACACCTTGCTGCACAAGAGTCTGAATGTAGTTGAGAAACTGAGTTTATACACAATTCAGGCCTACCTGAATGGGACCAGTAACCAGGTTCACACTGAACAGGAACCACTCTAACTAGCTAATAGAAGACATACTAACTGGAAAGGTATATACTGAGAATTTAGATACCTTACAGTTTGCAACAGAAAAGTCCCAAACTGTTGCCCAAGTATGGGCATCAATGTTTTCTTAAAAATAAAAAAAAAGGCCAAGAGAAAGAGGCTTTCACCTTTTAACCCAGTTCTGCAGATAGCAGAGTATTTTATCATATGTTCATTTAAGGTAAAACAGAAGCTGCTCTCTTACCACCGACTAGAACACAGACTTCCCCCTCAGTGCCTTAAACACCATATTATGAGGTCATTCTTAGTCTTGGTTTTTCCATCTTTGGTCCAGGGAGCCCCTAATTCCCTATGTACCTGCCAGTGTTTCCAAGGAGACTAAGCAAGTGAAATACTGATAATTTCTGAAGCAGCAATCAGGGCAAGTTCTACATTTGTTTTGAACTTGACCTGATGTCACCCGACACTGTGCAAAATGGCCCAGCAAACTCCTTGGGTATCTGCCTTTTTTTCTTTTCTCTTTTTTTTCTTTCCCTGACGTGCTGTCTGTTTCAGGAGTAAGAGAATCCTCATCTATGCATTTTTGGAAAGGATCAGTCCTTAATCTCCAAAATAAAGCAGAACAGAAGGCAGTCTGTTTATATCATTTCCTAACTTTCATAAGAGTTTCTGCAAATATATGGATATGTGCTACTCTCTTAGGGCCATTGGAAAGCTGAGCCAAGCAGGTGGATTTCTACACCTCTGTGAAAAACCACAGATATCAAGGGGCTTCAGCAGGCTTTGGAGAGCCACCTGAGTGGATCTGACTGCACAGCTGGGGTCATAGCTCCAGCCTATCTAGACTTCGGCAGCACTGCTTTCGTTCAGCCTAAAAGGGTTGCATCACTTTGAAACCTACTAATGCGAATAATGGCAAAACCTCCATCCGAGATCTTGATAGGTTTATAATAAACCCCATGTTCAGGCTTTTTAATCCTCCTTATGAGTTGGCTATGTAGATTAGCCACACAGCAAAATATCTCAATAGAGCTCACAATCTATCAAGATTTTTGGAGACAAAACCAGAACTGAAAACCTTCTGTTTAAAATTAAACACCTCCAATTACAAAGAAGTAAAGAGAAATGTTAAAAAGGAGTTACCAAAAACTTCAACAAAAATCAGAAACATCAGTGTTCTATGGCTGCTACAGTCATTAACTGCTATACATTTGGCATGACTTACAACAGTCAGTGCACTGGTAAACTGATTATTACTGGATCCATTTCAACGTATAGTGTGTCTCGAGAGGGACTAGAATATTGTGACCATAGGAAGATTGCTGTTCGGGAGCACTGAGATTAAGAGTATGCCAAAAACATCAGATTTTCTAACTGCTGCATTAGTAAAGATCTGTATTATTTTCGTCAGTGCTGACATGGAATTACAGGGAACCAGAAGATTAAAACCAAGCATGAGTATGAATAAAAATCTATGCACAGAAATTGCTGGTTTATTTTTAATGCAAGAGGACAGTAATATAGTTACCACTGGCTAATAATCATACAGCATGCACAAATACTGAAATTTCTGTGTTAGTTTAGTACTTTACAGGTCCAACCCAAGTACAACTTTCAGCTCTTTGGGATATCACCACTGATTAGGGAAATTATAAGATCACTACTTAGAGAACAGAATGTCAAATACTGCAGCTAGATTAAAAAACAAAAAAAAAACCAAACAAAAACCAAACAAACAAACAAAAAAAACAAACATTGCTTAACTTTTCAGCAAATAAAATAGTTATGCATATTAAAATGACAATTAATTTTTGCTTCTACATCATGGCTTAAGCCAACCAGCACAGCAGGGAAGTCAGCCCAGAACCCAGAACAGAGCATTGTACAATTGGTTAGATGTGGTGCAGTAAAAGCTTGCCTCACCAGGCAGTATTTTTTATTTGGTAGACCAAATCCATACTATGTTATAGCAAAAACTGTGCTATCAGTTTCCTAATCAATGGGCTCCACAATCAAAAACAGCATAAACACAGGGATATGTATTAGATTCTTTAGCATTCTTCCATTTTAACATGCCAGAACAGTGGTACTAACACATATGCAAGAAACTTTAAAAACATGGTATTTTTAACCTGGCACTACCAGTTTAATGGCTGAACAACAAGGGGAGGGAGGTGGGGAGTGAAGAATTGACTCTACTATAAATTATATAGCACTAATCAGCAATATTCACCAAACTGTAACATGAGATGGCCTGCTACACCAGACTGAAATCTGCTGCAAACATATTGTAGGCACCTGTGGGACATATCTATGAGAATGATGGAAACCACAAATTTAACAGGTTTTATTTAGTGCTATCGTATTTCACTGCACTAGGAAGCATGAGTGCTTTAAGCAGGTGACTTTACCAGGTAAGCACATTGTCAAAACTTGTTTCAATAATATATTTGTTTTTAATAATGCACTAGTCTATAATAACCTACAATAGTAACTCAAACTGACATTATCTATAAAGTGTAAGATCCAACATAATTCAATTAAATACCAATCTAACAATTTTTATGCAAATGACTTTACTCCATCTTGCACATTCCTTCATCTCTGGGGATCATTCTCAATTTCCTTTTCTGTAGCTTTTCTAGCGCTACACTGCATTCTGGTAATATCACCACTGAAGCTGAAGACAATATTTCAACTATTAAGCCTACCAGAAAATTATAGTTAGATTTATATCCGGTTTAGTCATACAACTTTGCTTTCCAATGATTTTTCAAAGTACTTTTCCATAAAGACTAGAAAGTTCAGACAGGACACCAACATTGTTTTCCATCTATTCGGACTTTCAAACTAGTTTTTGGGTATATTAATAGCCTTTGTACAAGCATGTTCATTAGAAAGAAGGCTGTTAGCACATCCTAGATTGCCAGACTCTTCCCATTTTAAGTCCCAGTTGCTTATAACTTTGCCAAACATTATATGCTTGGGCTGAAATTTTCCATGCAATGTCTGTGCCTCAAGCTGAGATGTGTTGGAAAATTTCAGCTAAAAAAAAGTACAACTGTTTCCAAGAATGAGGGTAGGGAAAAAACATTCTGTTTCACTTGTGCAGGGGAAAAAAATAAAAAAAAAAAAAAGAAAGAAAGAAGCAGAGACATTTTCACTGCAAAGCTCACTTGCTCTGATGCACTGCCCTGAAATTGGCAGGAAGGAATAATTTTGTTAAGAATTACACTTTTTTTACTTTCCCCATGAAAATCAACCCAGTATGGGCTACTTACAAGCCTTTGAAAAATTGGCCTGTGTGAATTTACTACAACATGGGATTGGAAAGAACTGCCTAAGGGGCTGAAATCAGTCCCATGCAATCATGACAAATGTACAGTAGATGCCCAGGTCCCAGAGCTCCACAGACAATCTTGGCATGTGCTCCTGCAAGCCCTTGGCCCCAAAACACTCTTATTATAATGCTCTATTACAATACACCGAAAACATGAAGCATGAGACTAAAGCCATTATGCCAGTTTAGTACAGGAAGAAAGCAGTAGAAACTGGAGAAAGAGGTGGGAAGGAATTGCTGATAGAGTCATTGAACTTTCAAGGTGATCTGAGGATCAAACTGCTGGGCAAACTGCAGGCTACACAGGAGGGCAATTGTCTTTTGCAATTTTTTTTGCGGGGGAGATTAATTTTGACCCCAAATCTGGACTTCAGTTCCAGCAGCAACCATCGCTGGCAATTACATGCATTCTCTGGTCTCAGCATTACTGGGGTGTATTTGTGAATAGAAAACATGGTATCTCTCTCCAGTATTTTAGTGACCGACTGCTGCTGACACAAAGGAAGAATCTGGTTAATTCAGAAATCAGAACAACAAGACCTAGCCCTGCAGCAGCAGCTGCAATGCTTACAAAGGGAGTCAGCTGGGAAGAGAAACCTGGATTGGACTGATATTGGTTGAGTCTGTAGGAGCAAAGGAAGACAGCAGTGCCCAACAACCCACATATGACACACACATGCCATTTTCAACTTCGATATCCAGATGATTTCAAGAGGCAAGGCTGTCCTGCCATCAGCCTTTCAAATGTACAAGCCAGCACTTTTCTGCAACCACAAAACAGCAGTTTGCTAACACTGTGGCTTCTCTGGGATATTCAGGTTCATAAGCCATGACAAAAAAGATGGTCAGGATCCCCAGCATCGTTATGAGGACCAAACTTCTTGCAAGGGTTGGTCATAAAGAAAGAACACAATTCCAGCTTATATCTGATCTTGCTTTTTGAATTGTAGAACTTGCAATTGCTTCTTGTTTTGGTATTCTTAGCTGATTCTGTCCTTGTTCCACAAAGCTCTGGTACAGTCATGCTTTTTAGTACCTTTCATGGTTTCTTCTGGTTTCTTCATAGGGGAAACACACAGACACGATCACTCCAATTGAGTCCAGAGCATTACTCTGTTATTTTACAAAGATATCTGATGTGAATGAAAAGCTTTTATTGTGTCATAAATATCTAGCTGCCATCAGCACAAACTTTGACTTGCAAGCATCAAATGAACTGGTTGCAGATCTAGTGAAGGCTGTGAGGACCAACTCCTAAGTAACAATCATGGCTCATTTCCATACCAGCTGAGGTATTACAATAAATGCCGTGGTTCAAGAGATTTTGTGTGAGTTTCCATATAAGTTCATGAAAACTTAATTTTTGCATGTGGAAATTCTAGAACCATTGCTGTTCAAAACTAAAAATTATATAAACCCATTATGTTTTCTCCTCAAATGCATCCTACAGATATTCCACGCGCATTTAAAGAGAGGTACAATTATAGTATGAATCACATCAGCCTCGTGCTTTTCTCCAGAATCAAAGCTTCACAGTGCTGCTCTGAGTGACTGCCCATCATGAACACTTGTGGTGTAAGGACAGAATGCTCCTCTGATAAATTCACAGCTGTTTCATTCTGCCACAAATAGATAAAAATGAGCATCCTGCTGAGCCATTGAAGACAGACAGTATACCACATATCGGTGCCTATTCACATTCAACTTTGGATGGCGCTAGGACAGCTGGGCTATATCCCTGCCTGCTTTAGCATCACTCACAAGTATTCAGAAACTGAAGCTGTCTGGTATGTTGTAACAGAAAATGGTGAATGGAGAGGGGTAGCTTGTAGGCCTTGAGTTCAGGGCAGAGCCTTCAAGTTTACTTGCTATGGAGAAGTGCTGCAGCAATGATGGAAATCAGAGGATAAAGAACTACATCTGCTTCTGCTGTGTAGGTCCTATATGGTGGAAATAAAATAATAATAATCTTCTCCACAGATTCAAGAACATGATCTGAGGAAATGCAGAACTGTCACAGCTGGAACTAAAGTAATTGAGAATTGCAGCTTGGGCATATAAAGTGCAATAAAAAAAGCTACGAACCCTTGAAGCTCGGGAACTTTGAATTCAGCATCTGGAATTTGTGAATGTTTTTAGCCTCTTAACTCCTATGAAAGACAAGGAAGCTGTTTGGCAGACCAAGTAATTTGAGAAGGATGACTTTGTTATAAAGGAGGGATACCCTTTGCTACCTATGAATACCATCCCATTTCATTAATCAGTTGTGTATGGGTATGTGTGTTTGGACCCTGTGGGTGAAAACACATCACAAATTATCACAAGAAAATCCCACAAAATAAGAAATTGAAGAAAAGAGAAAAGCCATTTTACTACATCTTCCACAAAATGCTACCTCAGAAATAATTTGTCCTCCCTTTTTACACAGACTACCTTGCATAAAGAGGAACAAGTGCAGGCTTTTTAGTATGTAGCAACTGTAATAGTGTTTGCATATATCAGAGCATCTTTGAAAATCATCTTATTACTTTTCATTATGGGATAGACAGATCTTTTAATCTGGAGGAACTGCCAGTGAGTCATACTGGCAACTGCACTTCTGTTTTATCCATTAGGAGCAGAATCAGAATTTTTTTAATTGAATTCTAAGTCATGTCAATTTTGATACTTCTTTAAGGAAAAGTCAAGCATAAACTAGGCAACAATATTTTAAAGTGGCTGTCTTCCTTGCTCAACTAGCTGAAAATGAACATCCAAACATTTTTATGAAGCATCAGCCTGAGAAGAAAATATTTTGAGTTCAGAAAAATGTATTCCCTGCATAGATTCTTTAAGTTATGTATGGACAAACTGGGAACTCTGAATGGACACAATTCAACATTAAATTGTAACACCTGTACCACAAAGCTATCCCCCTAGTAACACATAGAAATAACATTCCCATCATACACCTACATCATGCTACCATACATCAATATGATCTCTGTGTTTATTAAATCCTTAACGTGGTTTTAGTTTAAGAGTCAAGGTGTTTCATTTAGGATGAAAGGGCAATAGACTTCATTACATACTTTGCTGGTCTCCCCTCTCAGCCCACTTTCTTTTGGATCCTATTTTGCTCCATTCTTACCTGTACTGGACACCTAGAAACTCTAAGAGGGCTTCATTCATGGAAGAACAGTTGTAGGATGAGGACTTTCATTTGGTTTGTGAACCTGTTACCACCTACAATCTGCATTGAAACCAGAGAACAATTGAAGAGAAATCAAATCAGACAACAGTATAGAAATTATACATCCTGCTTTCCTAGAGGTAAGGCCTCAATTATTTTTTTTCTTGTTTCTTTCCTCTGGTAAGTGCATGAATTATCTACACACTTTAAGCACCACATAGTCTTTGGTTTTGCATATGGACAATTTGAAATAAACGTTCATGATTAACTTAACAAAATGCCCTAAACTAGAAGAGAAAGGTCTCAGTGACATTGAGCAGTCTGTCTTAACTTAAGTCTCTTTCATCCAAAGGCTTTATTGACCTGTGTAAAAGTTAACATATGCTGGCGATTTATCAACATATGGTGATTTATCAGCACAGAAGAGTTAACTCTTATGTCATACCCTGAATCACTGGAGGAGGTTTCTGCTCCACAAAGAGAATGTTACATGCAGTCATCATTCCTGAGCTAACTTTGAAGCTAACTTCACTTCTTGAATGTCTTGAATAAAACCTTTATCTCTCAAATTCATGTTGCACAATTCTTTGCATTGATTTTGCTTACTAAGAAATTAAGAAGGAAATTAGGATCAACTATAGTACATGTAAGCTTTGTTAAATATTTAAGGAACCTTAGCACAGTTAAGTCTTTTTAATGAGGGAAGAAATCTTAACTATGCTAATGCAGGACTATAAACACTTAAGTTTCCTTAGGAATTTAGAGTAGCCCAGCTACACTAGGACACTGTAAGACCTTAAAGAAGTTTTAATTGGTTAATTAGCCATAAATTCTTAACCAGTCTTAAAAGAGTTAAGGGCTGTAATCCCAAATGCTTGATTCTTTAGCCAGTCAAAACAATCAATGAGGCAAAACCTGTAAGCCTCTGAAGTTCAGTATAATTTTCCTTTGTATCACTAGGCTAAAGTTTGCATCCATGCTCAACCAAATCTTCAGTGGTCAGAGAGCTCAGCCTGCTCTGAATGAATTATCTCTTTGCTATTTGGATGAATTTGAACTAAGAGCTCAATCTGAAATACTGGTTACCTGAAATGTTACCAGAACCCTGCCCCAAGCCTTCTGTGGAACTCACCAGATCTGTTTGCTTAGGGTCAACCTAAAAAACCTGCAGTCAAGCACTGAGCTGCTTGCTAGTTTCTTAGATTCCAAGCCAGTGCCTAACTAGTGATGTGTTCTGTGACCTGGGAGGTCTATATATCTACATTAAAAGATGCAGTGGTTGTATGCCTGAAGCCTATTTCTAAATGAAACTGAATTATCTTGTTGGGAAATCACAAGAAATTATAGCACTTCCTAAGAAAAATGCAACAAGCAGTTAGTGATCACTTTCAAAATGACTGCTCCAGATATGTTAGTGTGTTGCATATCAAAGATAGGCTAAGATAAACTTCCTACACCTTACATAATGGAGAGTTGTAACTACCATGTTACTACATGCATTTTATAATCGAACTATCTGTGTCCTTCTTCACCCCACCCCCCAGTATGCTATTGTTAAAAAACACTTATTTAAAAATTTAGGTGTAGCCTAATTATTATTTTTTTAATGTTTGGCTGATGATTTTTTTTTTCTGATGATAGTTGATACTGGTAAAATAATTTTAATAATTACTTCAGGAGAGAAGGAACTTCTAAAAACACCTAATAAATTCAGGCATATTGATCCTATACATTGCTACTTCTCAGTTCTGCAGATAGCAAAAGATCCCCCCACATATTTCAACATTTCGTTAGTGGTAATGCTATGTTTATGTTTTCTGACTTCTTGCAGAAAACTGGTTTATGACTAGTAAGAGATCCTTATGAATAAGTAGTAAATTGTGGCCACTGTTTGTAAATTGGAATCCTATTGGCTCCTTGATACAGAAGGGCTCGATATACCAAGGTCCTAAATCTGTAGGATGGAATAATCTCGCAGAAGAGCTATGGTTATATTGCCAGTGAAAGGTTAAATTGCATTTTTTTCAGCTTTGAAATGAATCAGAGGACATTACTGAAGAGCAGGTATGCTTCTTCGGAACCACTAAACTACATTTGAGGAGTTTTTTGTTTATTTTTGTTTGCTATGGGATCACCTTAAGCAGCAGCAGCTCATAACTAGATGTTGTAGAGCCCAGCTAAGTTGTTTGGTGTGACATAATGCAGGTGAACAAACAGACCAGGAATAAAAAAAACAGCAGGTACCACAGTTTCTACAGCACTGACTGAAAGTAGAGTAGACAACCGTAAAGCCTTAAAAGGAAAAAAAAAGGATGAAAGAAAACCTTGTAACATTAGACCTAAGGCAATTATCAGCTAGAGAGTTGTGAGGTACACAGACAGTGAATGAAAGAAAGTGTCCAGAGCCAGCAATTTGGTTCTTAAGGAACATTGAAAGCTTGCAATGAGGACGAAGACAAGGAGGCCAGTAACTGTACATCCTGGATGAGATATTATTGTAATACAGATGTATTAGACTTACTGAAGTGGCTTCATGTGTTCTCAGTTTTCTGGTGTTACTGACTTTAAGTACTCAAAAGTGCAAGTCAGTCTTCAAAATATGATGACTTAAAAATAATTAGATTTATAAACATAAATATCTTACATGCTTTTTTGATTACTGCCTGTATGTTCAGAAACAAATCAAAATTTGGTTCAACATTTTTCTCTACAACCATGAAAACTAGAAATCATTATTAAAAATACATTGTTTGCAGAGATGACAATTCTGTCTTCTATTACACAAATCTAAGGGCTGGGACAAATATGCAGCTTCCATACCTATGAGCTAATCTGCCTAGCTTCTTCCTGTATCCGTCAGTTTTACTGGAACAAACTGTAATTATGCCCTTCATTTAATGTTTACTGTTGCCTCAGTGTAACTCATCTTAATAGTGCAATTGCTGTATATCTAACAAATCACTACTGCTCGAACAAAGGCTGGTCCCAGGCCTACCTGAGGCAGGAGAAGAATCATTACTCCTTTTTATTATTATTCATAACTAAAATATTGCTTCTTTTCATCTAGCAAGTTAATTCCTAAAGCAATTGAAATCTAAGAAAGCATTGCAAGTTATGAAATACCTACTTATTACAAGTTTTGTGGATTTTGAACAAAAACATTTAGATATTTAAAAATTGTGAAGTAAATGCTATGTTAAATGGGATAAATACATTTGGAAAAAGGTTATTTGTATAAAGACTAATTCTCTCCAGCTTGTAAAGGTGCATATTTTATCTATCTATAGATGCTTTAGAAGGACAAGTTATGCTTTTTAAGTATGAGACTATACTAATTTTTCCATCTTTTATTATTGCTATAATCAGATTAAATTGTTTCCAAAACTGAAGTTATTGAAGTTATATGTATTATATATGTAAATGTCATATACTCACATAGAGACATATATCTGTATTTCAAGATTCTCTTGGCTGGCATGAGGAAAAGGATAGAAGATGGACTGGCAAAATGATTGCAGTGATCTGAGCCATCAGCTACTCAGTCAACACTTCTAGCAAACCCAGGGAGATTTCTGCTTAGCCTTATTCCAGCCTGTTTGGTTTGAGCATGGCTCAGACTCCTTTTAGCTAATTTAGCCAATTTTGCCATATTATGGTTTAGCTGCATGCTTGCTTTTACAAGGCTGGATTAATCCAGGCCACTCAGGGAATGTTTTGATTTTAATTTTTTTATGCTCCTCATGGCATCAATTTTAAGTCATATTTCATATTACCTTTCTTTCTATATGCTTATTATCACTACAGATCCTAGGGCTATCAGTCTTTTGGACAGTTAGCAATTGCAGCTATTACAGTATTTGTCCTACAGCTTTGGCGAAAAGACATTGGAGATTAACAGATCCTGGTAGACTGGAATCTTTCCCTTTCCTTCCACCTCATTGTACCAAACGAATAGATTCGCCCAGATAAATCAGATACTATATTTGCATACCAAACACTGATGTGTTTGGATATTTGTGGTAAGTAAAAAAAGGTTGTGGCCTGATATTTACTGAATCAGTGCTGATGCCAAATTAGTTGTTTCACAGTAAAAGCTACTCAACAGGTGCCAAGGTTGAAGCTAGCAAGAGCCTGTGAACGCTACAATATTAAAATGAGTTGGTAACTCTGCGTTTAACAATTTCCAATTAAACATCAGAGTGGCTGTTTCTAGAAACCCACTATGCATTTAGTTTCTGGTTGTGTTCAGTAGGTCTCATTTAGGTCATTATTGTTGCTGGTGTTCAGTAACAAGAGACAAATAAAGAACTTCTTTCTTTTCAGAAAGGTCACTGGTTGTGTTTCTACTTCCAACACAAAAATTTGTACTGTGAATTCTTGATCTGTTTCATTATTTTGACAGCTTTTGTACCTCCCAAAAGCTATTTATAAAATAAAGGTGGGGATTTTTTTCATGGCATGGTGACTTTTCCCAGCTATTTGCTACTTATCTGGTGCCACAAGGAAAATAATTAATGAATAGTCTAGAGATCTAATGAATTTGAATGCATATTTACATTCTAATGAAGTCCATAGGTCTTAGGCACACAGTTGAGCACTTGGCTGTGTGTCTAAGTAAAAGAAAATCCACAATAAAAAAAGAAAGCAAGCTTAAAACTTAAATATATTCACAATACACATTTTCAGAAGTAATTTCTGGAAAAATGTATTTATTTTTCCAGGGATACTTTCTTTACTTAATAGTTATATTTAATTCTGAATTTATCTGCTTGTGAACTATTAGAGAACAACCAATATGCCGCCTTCTCTCGCCATTCCATATATGTGCAGAAAAGGAGTAATCTGTTGATAGACCAACATATATAATAAAGTCTGCAATACTTTTCTAGCAGCAGACGTGCTTTGTAGCTTCTGTAGCAACAAAACAATGCTAGCCTACTGTGATTTTTTTTTTTCAGTAGACTTACATTAAAGAAACAAATATCCATTTGTGCAATTTGCACAAGAAAAAAGCAAGTGGAACTAATTCTAAAATCTTGTGCAGGTGTTAAAATAACTAAGTAGTATTGCCGCTATTCCAAAAATGCTATAGGGAACAAATCATAGCAGTACAGTGTAGTACACTGCTGTGTTCACTGGGATGTGCCCCCCTTTGCTTTCTATCACCAGCCAGCCAAGGGACCTGACTTTGGGTGGTCAACACTCCAACAAATACAGTTGGAAAAGCCTGAAAAGGAATTATCTTTTTTTATATATGCAATGCTGTCTGGACTCTAACCCATTTCTCTGGCTCAACATGTTGTTGGGCTGTCCCACCTTGTCTTCTTCTATGGTTTGCAGCTAAGGGGCAAGATAGAATAAATTAAAAAAATAGCTCATAAAGCTGGATTGCTACAGGCAGTCAGGTGTGTAAATATATCAGAACAAGTTCAAATCACAAATAACATGGCCCTTGTTTCTTCTCGGAATGCCTTCCTTGCAGCTCCAATTCCCACTGTGATGCTGCCATGCCTCACATGTCCACCAAAGGTCAGTGCTCCTACATGCCTGCCTGGCTCCCTCTTACCCTCTTTAGAGGGCAGGTTGCCTGAAGCTGCTAGTATGTGTCCTTTTATGATGTTGAGGTAGGCAGCCCTCAGGCTTGGTAGAGGCTGACCTACAAGAACCAGAGTCACCCTTCTTAGGTGAGGGTTTACTTTTCTGGGCCATGATCATGTTGAGTTTGTGCTCTGTCTGTGGGCTTTCCAGTAGCACCTGGAAGACCAGCATTGTAGGCATAGACTCAAGTGTCCATGCTGCTGGAGAAGGAAGAGAAGATTAGGATACCAGAAATGTGCTATAAATCAAAATGGCCATTAAGAATCTTTGTTAATTAAAGGCCAGCTATGCAGAAAATACCTGATAGGTATCTGTTGTACATTATTTATTCATTCTGCTCCATAAGTGCTGTGAATAGCATGACCAAGCAGTTAATTCATATAATGGTGCTTATATAATCTGGTTTGTAAATACAGCCAGACAGAGACAATGTCATTCCTGAAGCTAGAGTATTTCAGGAATTATGTCAGCCAGTTCTATTTATATTACCCAGGAAAGAGGCACTGAGAGCCATCAACACACAGAAGCCTGAGGTGAACAGATCTGCTCATTAGGTCCCCAACCTTTAAAAAAGGTGAAGTGGGTTTAGACTGCCTTGCTTAAGTTTCCTCTTTAATTTATTTTTCAATATCATTAAGATTTGGAGACTATTACACAAACTGTAATCCAGATATATATGGAAGAGAGGGGCTAATCTTAGTTCCCTGAGTAAGACTCATTTAACACCAATATTGAAGGAATTGGGGTAAGGGAAAACTGTGTCTGGAAAAGAAGAAATTGCACATACAAGGACTTCAGGTGCATCACATCAGACTAATATTAATTTAAAGAATTTTATATCGCAAAAATCCAATCCCCAATAACAAAACCCTGGTGGCATCTTGGTTTAACTAAATAAACAACATTTTCACTTCTAGAAGTCCAAGATCATTCATCTGACTTTACATAGATGCATATGTGTATGGCCTTACATTCTTCATTAGTTTCCAGTATGAATATGGAGCTGGAGGCAAATGGGAGAGTCACCTTCAGTCAGGGCTGCAAAAAAACCCAACCAAACCACCACCAACAAAATAATACCACCAAAAACCCCCACATGACACCAAAACACCTTTTCAAAAGTGAGGTTGTCATGAATGTGGCAAGTCATCAGACCGTTATAGTCTTTTCAACTGCACCGGAGGTGTGGAAAACAATCCCTTTAAGACAATATCCCAAACAAAGACTTGTGGTGATGCGGGGGTTAATTACAAACAACAGAGGTTCATTATACATTCCACAATGTTGTTCTCTTACACAAAAGGCGCTCTCACTTGTTAAATGTCTAGCCTAGACTATCAGAAATTGCATTACACTGCTGCCCCTCCCCTTATTCCCGGACTTTCTTACCCTGGCCTTTTTTCCCCCTCCTTCCTCCCATCTCTATTGAAAGATAGTAATTAAACACTAAAGCCTCTCAGTTTCTGCAGCACTGCAGGGGAACTCCTCCCTGTAATAAGCACCAATTACTGGCTGCGACTGCAGCTGATGAAGGATTATCCTCTCACTCGGCTACGGCAAGCTCTAGAGTATAATCTTCAATTAGTTCAATTCATGTAACACACTGGCAGGCAGGCCACTACGTTTCCCACGACTTACACAAACAGCCTTTCTTTGACACCCCCCATCTCTGCACAGATGGTCCCAGGACTGTCTGTTGCAAAGTTCAGTGCATCTGGCCCCTAAACCCACCTAATGCAGGCAGCAAAACAAAGACGGGGACTCAAGTGCTCTACAGTACCTATTTGTTTCAGTAACAGCAGGCTTTTTCTTTTTTTTCTTTTTTTGGTTTTTTTTTTGGTTTTTTTTTTTGTTTTTAAATAAAAGAAAGAGAAATTATTCAAGGAGTCAGAAAACAGGTGGATAAACAAAAAACAACCAACAAGTCTTCTGGACCGATGCTATAAATCACTTCTAATCATTTTTAGCTGTGTTTAAATGTTTAAAAATCCAGTATTATACTAATATAAATGATATAGCTGCAAAAGGCAGAAGCTAAGAAGGGCAAATTAAAACTACAAGGCTATTTTTAGCTCTTTCTCTTTGTGGTTAAGTATTGCAGATATCCTCTAGAAGCAGTTGAGGTCTGGGGTTTGGTTTTTTTTGCATCGTGTCTGTTCAGTACTTGTGACAAAGGCTGTTTTGAACTCAGACTTACTCTGGGCTCTGTCATCTGGCTTCTGCATCCTGATATTTTATATGGTCTACGTATCAACTTTCTTTAATTGCTGACTCTAAAAAGAAATGCAGTGTTACTTGTTTAAGGAAAATATCTAAAAGCAGGTAAAGTTTGATTAGTTGTTGGTCTGCCTTTATCTGTTTGTGGTACTGGAAGATTTTGCTGTCTGACAGCTAAAAGTAGTAATTAAACAGACTAAAATAGGTTAGTTCCACTGATGCCATCTCATACACTGACTAAATCTGTTACCTCTGCCTTCGCTTCAGAGGAGATGCCAGGACTGTAAGGAAGGCTGTACCTAAAAGCACCCTGCTCTTAACAGCTGCTTTTATGACCTAATATTTGCATTTGACAGATGCAATTTCCACTGCTGCTTAACCAGAAAAGAAAGGGATTTTTTTTCCAAAATGGGGGCTTCTTTTCACCTGTAAAGAGATTATGTACTCTTGCAGGATGAATTACAGCAGATAGTTAGCCATATTGTGAAAAAAAAAACAACCCAGTACCGTAATGGTAACTGCACTGGTTCTGCATTTCCACACAGACTAGATGCAGAGGTCTCCATTCCTAAGCCTATTGGTCAAAGAAATTGAGCAATATAAAGACAGTCTTTCCAAAAATCCACCCTACCATAATAACAGATCAAATGTGCGTTATTAAAATTATTCCTTATCTCAGGGCCTCTATTTCCAGGACCCTGAGGAGCAGCATCTTACTCCATGCCTCATCCCACTCAGCAGAGGAGCAGGATGTCCTTAGGTAGTGACCTTGTTCAACACATCCAAATGCTATAGACAACATTGTAACCTGACTGCATCTGTCTGAGTACCCAGACTTCTAGGACAGCTGCAGTACAGTTATATAGAGTAGAACAGAGTTTCTGGACACTCGAATTTTTTTATTTTTTTAACCAGAGCACAGTAACTTCTTTTCCAATGTAACAAATTTCACACCTTTATGTACTTAAGGTATATGGGCTCTTACATGTCATCAGACCTGGAAAAGCACTTGTATGTGTGAAAGTGTATCTTTTTTTTGGTTTAGTTCATTGTTTTGTTTTGGGTTTTTTTTCCCCAACTGTATTAATTGGGATTTAATAAAAGAGGTTAATTTGTAAAGCTTGCTTCAGTCACATCCTTGTACTATCACTTATATTATCCTGTTGAGGATACCACCAAAAAAAAACCCAGACAGACAAACCCTCCACATTTGTTTTATCTGGGCTGTTTATTTCAGATAGTGTAGCTAGAAAGCCAAAAGTAAAATGTAGGTCCCAGTTTGTGAAATGCCAGATACTTCATGCAACTTTCAAGTAAACACTCTCTAGCCATTCTTCACTCTACCCCTCTTCTAACTCCTTGGATTATATAGTGCTGACGTGTTTCATAGAGAATAAAATAAAATAGAATCAGCCATCTCCCTAAGGAATATTTAGTTT
The DNA here is from genome assembly GCF_000696875.1 of Nestor notabilis. Taxonomy (NCBI): domain Eukaryota; kingdom Metazoa; phylum Chordata; class Aves; order Psittaciformes; family Psittacidae; genus Nestor; species Nestor notabilis. Next base: position 3,918 of record NW_009935695.1, on the reverse strand, counting down.
ATAATGGTGTTTTTTAAGATAGAAGTTGTATTTGCAGTAATTCAGACTTCTAGACTTCAAGTACCCTAGGTTAGTATTGTGTAAACACATGCGCGGCTTCCAGACAGAGGGAGAATACTAATAAAGTGGATCTGAAAGGGAGCACCTTTCTTATTTCTTACAGACCCAGAAGTTGAAGGAATCCAAGTTGTAGATTTCTAATATTGGGGTGGATGACTGAGGCATCCTGCCATTATGAAAACAAGCAAATGTAAAAGAAAAATACTCTATAAAGTTAACTTTCCTTTCTGCTGGGAGCTCTTGGGAAAAAAAACCAAACAAAACAAAAATCCCCAGCAAACAATGATCCTCACTCATCATGTGGACAGTTTTTAAGCGTGAGGCCTTACATGCATGTTTGTATCTCACATCTGGATGTTGAAATGGGTACTTAGCTTTATTAAAATCAGAAGACTGTCTTCAGTGCTGCTACAAACATCCAACTGTTGGAATTTGATCATATTAAAGTGTCGTATTTAAAACTGTATTTGTCACAGGACCAAAATTAAAAGCATGGAAGATTTCTTTATTTTATAACCTGGTTGACTGACAGAATACTGAGCCTGAGATCCCACCAAGCTTATAAACCTCGTATTTAAGCAGCTGAATTCCTGCCCTGACTATCTGAGTAGTTTAAATTTAAAGCTAAAAGTGTCTAATGAAGCAAAGATGCATGTGGGAGAAGAGCACTTTGCATCTGAGCTTTCCTGACCTTGATTGTCCTCTTTTGCCTTTTTCTTCCAAAATTTCTCTCACATTGAACAACTTGTTTAGCTCACTACCTAGATAAGTAACATACACAGCATGAAATAGGCTCATGCTCTCCATCCTGGGCATTTTAGTCAAAGAATAACACAGAGACAATTACAAATAAGAGAAACATTTCCCCCAAAACTGCTGTGACTGCTGAAATTTCAGGAAATAGAAAACAAATTGAAAAAAAATTAGTAGAAAGGATCAAGTGAACACCTGATCACTAATCCCCCTTGTCAGCTATAGCCAGGGTCAGGCAGCGGGTCATGGCCATCATGCAACACAAGTATTGCTTCTACTGCATAATGAAAGGGATCACAGGTATTATACCTCCATTCTCCACTCCGTTTGGAAGAAAAAGTAAACAGGTGGAAATTATCAGGCTCATAAGGATTTAAAAAATTGTAATGCACTGAATAGATAAATAGACTCTATACAGTACACTCAAAACACTGATGGATAGATCATCAAGTATCTCGAGTTGGAAGGGACCCAATAAGAATCAAGTCCAACGTCCTGAGAACATAACCTCAGGCCCAAAAGAAAGTTTTCAGAATGAGATACATAGTATTTGTAAAAGACAGAAATCAGAGTATATTCATATGAAAAGAACTGACACCAGTATTTTCTGGGAACCCTTTTTTAATTGTCAATTTTCTTTGCTTAACTAGAAATAAGAAGAAAGGAGTACAAATGTAAGCAATTGTAACTCTGCTTTAACTGAGGAATTCCATCTTAGTAAAATTAATCCATGTGATCTACTTTCTACCTTGGAACCCTGCCATTAACTGGTTATTCTTGAATGATACTCTAATTTAGTTTAAATTTCTAGTTTAGGTTCTAGACCCTATCAAGTGCCATTTTCAATTAGCAGAAAGATAGCTGATACAGGAAATTAACAGAGAAATCACTTCACCTCAAATCAACCTGTTGATCTTTTCATATGTATAAATGTGTCTGTCTACATGTATATCTATCTGCAACCATGCTAAAAGCAAGCTCACATGCAACACTGGGAGCAAACAGGAGGAACTGGAGATCTGTCTGCCATTGCATGGCTATAATGTCACTGCAGTCACAAAGACATGGTGCAGCAGTAGCTCAAACAGTGTGGCAACGGCTGGACACAGTCTCTGTGGGAAGGACAGGCTGGGAAAATGAGGAGGGGGA
>NW_009935695.1:0-1925 GCF_000696875.1 Nestor notabilis | reverse complement strand
GCAGGAATGCGTGGAGCTCTGCCTGGGACAGACAGCGAACCAGCTGGGAGCTCAGAGGTCAAGTTTAGAGGGCAGACAAATATAGGAGATGTGAAGGTCGGTGTTAGCTATGGTCTGCCTGGTCAAGAAGATGCCATTTTCAGACTACTGGAAGAAGGCAGGTCACATTCACATGCCTTGGTCCTTGTGACAGGCTTAAACCTCCCCACTATCTGCTGAAAGGCAGCACAGCAGGACACAAGCAGTCCAGGAGGTTGCTGGAGTACATCAACAACAGCTCCCTGAGACAGGAGGCTGAGGACCCAACAGAGAACTGCTCTGTTGGGCCTGGTCCTTACAAACAAGGAAGATCAGGTCAGGAAAGAGAAGGTTTGGGGCAGCAAACAGTGAAGTGAGTGTTTATTTTAAGCAGAAATGAGCAAAGAACAGCAAGTTTCAGACATCCAATCACCTGCTTAAAGTTAGGTGCATGTTTAAAAGCTTTCCTGGACCAGGGCCATTATTGGCCATTGAGATACACACTGGGAAAAAAACATGCCAAATCGGTTATAATGTGTCTAAAGAGCAAATTGTGTCTTCAACACTGCACATACATTATTGTTCTCTGAGTTGATGAAGCATGCATAATTGTAGTGTTTGCATTAAACAATGTGCTATGTTTCATGTAAATACCGTAAACAGGAGGCAAGCTGAACAAAGAATGCTGTCATACCTTTTAATTGAGAGCAGGAGGATTTAAGTTTAAAATCTCTTTGGATAATACCAATCATGCTCCTTTATAAACTGCTGAGACATTAAAGGACAGCTTTCTCTTTAGCACCCTAGGAAATATAAATAAAGCATGATGTGTTGTTACTGAAAATATTTGTAAGACATTTACAAAGTTTGCAACCAGCATTATTAACTGCACTATAACAGGGGCTTTATTCATCAGGATGTGCATGTGATTTATTCCATGTAAAAATCATTACCACAAATATCGAACATGCAGTGGATAATAAATGACAGGGCAGTAATAAAACAAAAAGAGCTTTGTTTCAGGACACAAAAGCAAGTTGACCCTTTTGATTTATTTGTTTTTCTAAAGGAAGGAAATGCTCATTTAGCAGATTAAAAATGAAACAGGGAACTTGAATGACAAAAGTCTTGATGAAGATGGTACTTGTTAGAACTGTATGGAAAGATAACAAGTGATTATAACAGAAAATGTGAACAGTCCAATAAAAACCACAAGTATGATCAAAGCTGTGAAAAAAGCAATTAAGCCATTTTGACATCTGACTGATGTGTTGAATCTGTGTGTGGATTTGAGGCATTTAAGCTATGTTCGCAAACACTTCTGTTTATGGAGCACCTATTAGCATAATTTTCTTTCATCTTGCCATATAAAGCAAAATGGAGGGTATTTCAAGAAATACAGTGTCACTGGATTAATCAGATCTATTTTGCTACACTTTCTTAGAATACATGAATTTTACATAGAAATATATATATAGAATTGTCACCTTAAAGTTACACAATAGTTGGAAGATTTCTTGTAACACGTGGTGTTACAATACAGGGTGTAAGAGTAGCTCCAGAGCTCATACAATTTCTTTTCGGAGACACCTCTTTATGTAAGTAACTGAGCTATTCAATATGCAAGCGTATCAAGATAACTGGAAGCTTTCTTCTTTCCAGGCTACAGGGAAAAAAAGTTAATAGTTTGCTCAGTATCTAAATCCAAGACAAGAACCGGATCTAGAAGGATGTTTAAAGTCTGATATAGCATAATTTAATAAAACAGATTGAGGTTAGCGTCAGATTCAATTGCATTAGACATTGGTTTGAGATGTAATGTTAAGAACCGTAAGGTGATAAAGAGGACACAGTTGTTTCTAATTGTTACCACATTTCATAGAATCATTGAACAGTTAGGGTTGGAA
>NW_009935694.1:351-27467 GCF_000696875.1 Nestor notabilis | reverse complement strand
TGTTTGGAGTCGCGGGGATTGCACTTCAAAGCCCATGCCGGTTTAGAGTTATGTCACAAATAATAACAGTACGGGAAAATAAAGTAGATGGAAATACTCCATCCTGAAAGCTCGGGGAGGGGTGAGGGGGGAGTGGGGGGAAGGGAAGCAAAGCAAGGGTGAGTGGGGATAATGGGGATGGGAGGAACCGGTTTACGCTTTAAGGAAATGGTTATTTACACGATTTCTAGGGCTATTAAAAACCCAGGCCTTTTAAAGCTGATACTGGTGAGATGGAAACTAAAGTCGCAAGCGTTTCTTAAAGAAATCAAGTCCTGGCCTGTAGGCAAAAGGCTAGTACCAGCTTATGTGGTATCCTATCTTCCTGGTTGAAAAGGGATTCAAATGGAAAGGAGGGCTAAATTCCTGGTATGTGGCAGCAAGCCCTCAACCAGCTCTTTTCACAGTCTTTCGCCTTCAAGGTGTCATTATTAACTTGCTTTGAACCATTCTTTTCAAATACTGGATGAAGGCATAAGGTCAGGAACCCACAGGACCTGTCTCAAAGACGTGAGCTGTGCTTCATGTCAGGAATAACCCTCTTCCCTTCCAAGTGAAACACCTGCAGGTCTGGTGATCCAGAACCTGGAGGTGCCAAACCTGCAAACCCAAGAGGTGCGCACGTGTATCCAGGACACAAAGCTGCAGCTTTAACTTGCGTGCACTTGTTGTAGTGGTGGTTTCTGCAGGCTGAATTTCTGTCAGCCGAATTTTGTGCGGTATTACACGTGAGCTTTGTGCATAAACTTCAACACTATTCAGCTTTGTTGAAGCAGAGTTGCTGACTGACAGAACAGCTACAAACTACCTAAGTTTGCTACTAATATTGCCCACAATATTAGGAGCAAACATTAGAAAATGCATTCTGATTGTTCTGTTACAATGTTCTTATTTAACAAAAAAAAAAAAAAAAAAAAAAAAAAAAAAAAAAAAAAAAAGCAAAAAACAATCAAGGGAAGTCATTAACAATAAATTCATTGCAAGGTATCTTTAACCTGTTTCATCTCTGTCCCTGTTACACCTGGCCAAGCCACAGAGGCAGAACCGCTGGTGAATCCAACAACTTTATAGCCAGCTTACATCTTTATTTCAGTATCTCTGGTGGTTAGGCATCCGATTAAACAAGAACCTTAGCAGTTGTCCATCACAAGCTCAGCCCTTAAAACATGTTATTCCCATTGGCAGGCTGCAGGCACTTAAGCCTGTGTGGCGCATCCATGTAAAAGGGTGGAGATTAGGCCTACGAGTTTACAACCTCAGGCCTTGTTTGCACAGACATTTGCATGAATTGCTGTAATTGAAACTGGTGCAAATTCCTGTATGGATAATCATCTTTGGAGGCTGGGAACCCATGTCTCACAGGTCTGTGCCTGGTATCTCTGGAGTAGACTTGAAGGCATCGTGGACCACCTCTGCATGAAGATCCCCATCCACCCTTGCTGTATTTCCTAACTTCAGAGGTGCGTAATCAGCCTTCCACATGGGAAGTTTAGCAAGCGGGTGGACAGAATAGGAAAACAGCGTTATTCAATTCAGCATCTGAAATCTGCTCCAGAAGCATAAAAATGCAAGTAATATAGGTATTGTAAAGCTCACACTGAAAAAATAAGTCAGGAGTTTAGTGATTGGAGAAAATATGTAGGTATTCTTTAACTGCATTTATGGTTTTATGTTTTAAACATCCTATTCTTTCAGAAAGATGTAATGAAGGGTGAGCCAGCACATACTGTGTTAATGCTGTAAATAAAACAAAAAAAACACAAAACAAGACAAACCCCCCTTATGTAATAACTAAAAAAAAAGGGTTCATGAAACAGAAAAAGTGATGTCTCTAACAGTTTAGGAATGAATTCTAATTCTGGGCTATCGCAGGGCAAGAGAAATTAAAATAACTAGGTTTATAAACTTTCCATCATCCCGACTTTTATAATTCTCCAGAGAGGTCAAAACTGTGGTATAAGGCTGAATGTGAAATTCTGAGCAAATGGTTTTATTTTTTTATATTCCAGTGAAAGTGGATATAATTTTTGTCTAATAAAAACCACTTTTTGAATAAAATCACTCTCCAAAAATTACTGCATTGCTTAGGCAATAGAACTATCCTTTTCACTCTGCATTTTCTACCATCTGCATTGCTGTGTTTCGTCCCATCTCCTCTGGTCACCTATTTATGACAGTTTAAGTCTTTTTTTTTTCCTAAGACTGCACATGGTTTTTATACTTTTTGGGTATTGTGACATCAGAGCTTAACAGTGATGAGATATACATATATATATGTATGTATATCCATATATAACAGATACAGTAAGAAAACTTATCTCTAACTTCTATATAACTTCTAACTTCTATATAACCCTCACAGACCTCTCTGGTCCTACACAGTGATGTTAATTGCAATGAACAATAGTAAAAACAAACCCCATAGTTTTGTGGAGGTATTTTGTGTATTACCAATTCCATTACAACCACTGGGTGACATAGTTATCCTGGTGACATAAAAGCCACCTGCTGCTGTCCCAAGAAAAGGACAACTCTGCCCCCACCCACAATTCAAATATCAGAGATGCTGATTAAAGGTATTCAAGGAGAAAATAAAACCAGGATGTGTAGCTTTTATGAAGGCGACAACTTGAGGATACACTGATGTCTTGAAGTGCAGAGACTAAAGCTAACATTGGCATTAAAAGGGGGGGTGAAGGTCAGATAGAAAATCTATATTCCCTCTGTCTTACTAGACATTATCAATGTCCTCTGCTTTAGATCATGGTGCTTAGAAGTTACTTTGATTTCTTGCGGTGCTTATACATCCCTTCCAGCCACAGCAGTTTGGAGTAAGTCAGTTCTCTTACTAACATGCAATAAGAGGCAGCGTTGGGCCCTGACTTTCTAACACCTCACAGCTGCTGGGTGAGGGCAGCTGCCAGGAGCCAGCTCCCTCATCCTGACACGTGGCTGTCCAGCCACCGAGGATGTCCGGGAGCCCGCTCCCTCTTCCTGACCCGGGGCTGCCCAGCCACAGAGGATGTCAGAGGCATCGGAGGCCCCGTCTGCTGCAGGAGCTTATGCCTGCACAGCATCCGGAGTGCTCTCACCGCCATCCTTTTCCTAATGTCCTCACTCGTGCCAAGAGGCAGGACTCGGCTGAAATACTAAGGCAGGGAAAAGCCTGCTTGAAGGATCAGAGAACACAGCCTCAGGGCTTCGAAAAGTAAGTCTGTATAAAACTAAGACCAAAATAAATGCTCAAATTTCCTTTAAATTTCAACCAGGTATTTCTTTAAATGAACAAACATGCCACTGCTGGGTCTTCTTACGGGATTCGGTTTTGTTTTGCTTTTGAGTTTTGTTTTTGGGGTTTTTTTTTTCCTTCATCTGAGATACAGGTTTCTTGGATCAAAAATTCCTCAAGAACAAATGCAGAACTGACAAGGGTGACCACCATACAGGCAGGGTAATTATACAGAATAAAAGTGGGGAGGTTCAATTAAATATGTTTCCTAAAACCTGCTTGGAAAACTAAGCTTGATGAGTTTGCGCAGTGGAAAACCACACAGAAAAGCACATCACGTAAGACCAAACGCAAACTCTCTCAGCGCATTTGTCGGACGACACAACATAATGCAGCATTCCCATCTTCTGCATGTGGGTGAATGTGATGCACCACCATGCTCAGCTACCTCAGCCTCTGGAAATCAGGCAGCTGGGGAGCAAATGAGCTGAGTGGTGGAACTTGCTCCTGCAGCAAACCCACCCATTATCTCCGAGGGCAGCATTGGATGGTCAGAAAGTCAAGGCCGAAGCCTCAGTCCAAACTTACCTTAACAGTAGCCTTCAATGAGTGAAAGAAAAGCTGAGGTAACACAGCGTGTTCACATCGCAACAGGCCAGCAGTGACAAAGCTGGAAATAAAACCTGTCTTTCTCCCCAGCTCCTGGTGTGGTTCTTCAGGTACCGAGCCATCCACTCTGCTTTATGACCTGTTCTAACCAGACAGTATTGTATTGATAACACAGCAACAAGAAAAATCAGGTACTAAGTATGTGCTCCCTGTTTGCTCTGAGCCGTTTTAACAGTGCAGAACAGACCCTGAGCTGACCCACCTCGCCAGGTAAGACTACTTCTTGTCTAAGGACTTACCTGGCAATGTGAAGACAGTATTTTGGAAACTGACATCACTTCCCCCACCCCCCAGAGATCACAGCCTGTAGGGCATATTGCAGGACTGCCTGAAGTCTCTGCCTGCAATAACTGCTGGCTCTATCTCCTCTCCTTTCCCTGTGGGAGTCTCTAGCAGAGATGCAATGCAGAGCAGCCCTGCTGCTGGGACCAGACCAACTTGATGAACTAGTCCCTTCCCCAGCCCTGATTTTTGGGGTGTAAAAAGTAGTATGAACTATTCCCCTAAACTATTTTAGCAATGGCCAATGTTTCTAAATCCTTTCTGGGGAAGATCAGCAACTGAAACCTACTCTTCCAAGTTGCCATACGATGGTAACTGTAGAGTATGGCTAAAGTAATATGTAAGCAGCTGACATGTCTTTCAGCCTTCTAACAAAACAAACAATGGGCACAAAAGAATGTTATTCCCAAAATTCCTAAAACAGGAGAATTTTTTAAAATAGTACATTCTACATGTATAAAACTAAGATTGCCCCTGCATACTTAGCAAATTTTGGAACAGCACAGCCTACTTATTCCTCAGCCTGTTTCAAAATATAGCATGAAAAAACTAGCAAGCAGATGTTTGACATTTACATTCTCAAACAGTTCTGTGATCACTATTGTACAGCCTCAGAAACAGGTTGTATAGCCCATGTGCAAGTGTGTCTGTGTAGAGACAGAGTGGGAAAACAGCAACGGCAAGCAAAACCACCCACTGAAATACTTTCACTTCTTTTAAAACTCTACATCATCGCCCAGAAGCTTTTGTTGCCAGGTAATGCAAAAAACACAGGTGTGCAAAAAAGAAGTTAGTGTTTAATGCCCAGCTTGTGATTTGGTACTGAACGTGGCATGTTTCATTCTTACTGACCACCCAGCCTCTCACACCTAATTGATTGTTAGTTTAAATGTGATTATTTTCCCTTGTGAAGGCAAGCGGTAAGCCAGCTGTGTGTTTCCCCATGTCCTGCTTGCTAGGGAGACCTGATTCTGAAACCTCTCACAGACAAAATAGATGCTCACATGAACAGTGACTTCTTCATGTTCAGTCATTCAAAGGGCTGCTGCAGCATCAGCAGAGACATCAGCAGCTAAAGACAGGCAGCAGTATCCAGCTGAAGTATTGCTTACTATCTTTTGGTATTATAGGCTAGAGACAGAAAATACCTGCTATTCATTCCTCAAGGCTGCCACACTATTTCTCTATGCAATATACTTTATGGTACTATCTTTCAAGTCTCCCCACTTGTGGAGGATTCAATAGCTGCTGTTGGGATACTTGCAAATTTTGGTCTGTACACTTGCAGATTTTGCTGTTAGGATGTTTCTCTTGATTTTTCCTACATTTCTATTTTCTTAACTTCACGCCACAGCTAATTACAGCTCAAAGAGTGCAAGTTAGAAAAGGGGGTGGGGAAGAAGGTAACCTCAACCAGCCCAAGGAAAATATGGTAGACAGTGCTTTGAGATGCACCCACAAGGCAGCAGAAAATAGGCAGAGAGGGCCAGCAAGCAGCAGAGAGGTGAAGAAATAGGAAGTGAGGCAGAAGTCATAAAGAAAGTATGCAAGGGAGCAGTTACCCTGCAGGGAAGGAAAAAGCAGGACAACTTTCAAGGGCAGAGATTAATGTAACTTGGGGGAGGCTGCAGTGACAGGATTTGGAGAAGAGAGGAATGGTACTAAGCTATCAGGGAAAAAATGGTCAGTGGATGTAGTAGGCAAAGAATTAAGGGGAAAGCAGAAGAAACTGGTAGGGCTCAGGTAAATGAGCATGAAAAGAGACACCTGTGCTTTTGTACCTGCTTGAATTGTGCTGCTATGCCTCCTTAAAGTTGCCTTGGGACAGGTATATGCTATAAGGTTCTGTAGGCCTACTTACACTAGTCAGATGTACAAAGGGACATGATTTGCAACTGAGGTTAAAACTACCTTACTACCAAAAAGCAGCAAATGTTCACAGTTACGCAGTCAGAACTATACTTTCACCAGCGCAGCTTGTGTCATTCAGACAATAAGATAAACGACACTGGCAAAAACAGTTTTGCTGATGTAAATTGTATCAGGGGTACACATGACCTCTGCTGCAGTGTACAGGGGTGTAACTACACCAGTAGAGCTCTTTGCTTGTCACGTCAGCCTTACAATATCAGTAGATTGTCCATAACAGAGACATGATTAAAACAGGTAAAAGGAATTCTTCTACTGACATAATAAAGTGACTTCCACAACAGCAGCAAAAGCTGCCAGCAGAAGGTTTCTCCTGGCAGAAAAAGATAGCTCTGTGGACCAGAGGGATGTAAGATAGGGACGTATTTTAGACCACTTCTGGGACTTTCATACAAGAAAATACTTGCTTCTACAAAAAGAAAACTCAGTAGTTGTAAAGTGTCTGAATATCAGAAAAATGTGGATAAGATTTAAGTCCTAATATTGACATTTTTACCTTCATTTATCATTCCCCATTCCCTTATTTTCATTTTTAAATACAGGATTCTTGAGAATAAAGTATTCTCAATACATTTTTCTGCATTCCTGTCTTCAACTTGCATAATAGATAACACATTCCATAATCTTATTTCCTCCTGTGCTATACAAAGAAAGTGAAAATTCTCTTAATGAGCATCCAGAGAGGAAAGATTTGGTAGATGGGGTATATGTGCTACTAGACTTTCTTGGGTTTTTTTCCTTTCAATTACTTTGGTGGTCAGATGAGACTGTGCTCTATCTAAAATGAAACTCGAAAAGGAAAAAAACTCCAAACCACTATTACTAAAATGAGCACAAAAGAGCTGTTAGCTGAAATGATTCACTGAATGGAAATCTCGACTCTTGAAACAAGTGTTTTCTAAGAACAGGGCATAGACCTCAGCATCTTCCTCAAAAGAACTCTGGGTAACTAGAAAGAACAGAAAACATGTAAACTCCAAATTTTCAGCTTGCAATCAATGGTCCACATGTTTACAGCAAAGTATTACATCCTTTGGGATTAATGTCTATGAAAACATCCTGAAATCCTAACAGTCATGCAAATTTTTCCCTGCAACTTGGAAACTGATAATAAACTGCTGTGGATCCCTAAACTCACCAGTGGAGTAATCTTCCCAGCTAAGAATTTTGATTAAATGGCAACTGCAAATACGACTTTTTTGGCATAATTTTCTGAACAATCTTGTGTACTCACGTCACATAGGCCATCTAGGTTTGTTTCATTAAGCTGTCTGTTTTACTCTATGTCCTTTTCCTTACAGAAGTAAGTGGCTGAAAGTAATTCTTAGACTGCAAATGAGCAGCCTGCATAGTATAGCAAAATTATTTACAAAATGGTCAAATGCAAAGAAACAAAACAAATGAAAAAAAAACCAAACCCAAAACCAAAACCAAATCTTTCCTCTCTGGATGCTCATTAAGAAAGAAAGATTAAGAATTGTACAGAAGGCAATCCAAAAGAAGGGCTAAGGCAAACACTGCTAAAGCGCTCAGTAGCAGAGTGGATTGGAGCACTGGTTTTCTACCTCTAGAGATCTGGATGCAAAGCCTGATTTAAAATACATATAAAAATGAATGTGATGAATTCCCCTTTGAGGCTTCTGAGTAGTGGTCCACATGTAAAAATACTATGTGTGAAGGACACCTATGTCCTCCACAATTACTTATCCCCTACACACACACACTAAATAAGGCTAGAAAGTTGCATGAAAGGTCTCTGTGACTGACAAGTAAGCTTGCTTTTGTTTCCTGTTCATTTTTAGCTGGTATTTATAGGAGCTGTGCTATGATTATAGTTACATGCAATAAAGAACGGACTAGCAAACAGTCTAAGTGACATGAAATTCTGAACTGTAGTTTCTGCTGTAAGTGGGGATGATTCACCTCAGAAGATCTAGTCTTGGGCCCAGACTTCCTCAGGAAAAATCCTCCCTGATGTTTCTGTGTTAGCTGTTAAAGCCCTGATGCACCAGCCAATGGACACAATTCACCACAGTTCGCACACTTTTCTTGGGATAATCTTAAAGACAGATCCACAGATGATGTTTTTGGTCTGGACTCCAGGTTACTGACACTGCAAAAGGGAGGAAATATTCCCTGTGCTTACTTGCATGTGGTGATTCAGTAGAGCTGGTATCATTAGTCCTGTCCTATGATGAACACCATATTACCCAACCATACCAGAAAAGAATGAATGGGCTCAGATTTCATATCTGGAAACCGACAGCTCTTGTAAAACTTGGTAATGTTGCATGTAAATAGGAATGACAGCAATATCTTGTGGCAGCGAATTGGGGCTAACCATAAAAATGGAGTGTTTTTGAATGCTAGGACAACAGTGAGATGAGGAGAAAGTAAGATGAGAATGGTGTATAATAGTTCAGTATACAAAAGTCTGGTAACATGGAAACTAATAGAGACAGTTCCTGGCATGATTTGGAGCTAGTTATGACTGCAGAGAACTGCTGTACAGCTGGAGTACTCGTGTGAAAATGTTAGCAGCATATGTAATAAAAACCACTGAACTGGAATTATACAGAAATCAGTTATTATTGAAACACAGCTGTACTTTGAACACAGTGTTGAGGAATTTGAAAGACAATGATTTGCCAAAGGGAACAGCATAAACTTACCTCAGCCAGAGAGCCACAACCAGTTCCTGTGGCTGCTCCCCACCACTGAGTGCAAGCACTGTTTGGCTGCAGTAATAAAATGGGGACCAAAAGCTTTAATTACATGGCGTGCTCCACATCAATTTCTATAAATTGATGTCCTTTCTTCATACAAACTAAAACCACATGTCAGCTGCTTTGCAACTTTTTTCATTTTTTTTATCATTGCTATCACTCTTATCATATGAAAGTTGATCACAAGGGAACTGTAATTATTCAGCTAGCAGCTAGTAGTGATAACATCAAAGCAAAAGTATGTTTATAGGGTTAATGCATGATTATTTTAGCATCCCAAAGGCTTTGGACTGCCATAGCATCCAATTATCCCAGGGCTATGTGAGAAGAGGGAATTTCATGTAATTAGGAAGGCCTAAACTAAGCTTTCAGGATCAGTAAAATACATCATGTCACAATTCACACTGCCAGCTGTTTCTCCCCGAATTTTACAGAACATAGCACTACCTTTTTTTGAATTTAGAAGATGAGACAAATATGTTGAAAATCAGGCTACAGAATTAATAACTACATTTTAATTTTTAAATAGAAAAATCATTACATCTGCCAAATGTCATAAATGTACGTATCAGATTTACCACATCTGAATGAGCAAAAGATTCATTAATCCATATGCTCTGCTTCTGCTAGGAACCCACACTTCATCCATATTCAACAAATTAAAAATCCCAGTTAGGATGCCTGCAGTTGGATAGTTGATTCTGTATTTTCTTGGCACCTACATAGCCTGATTTTCAGAGATGTGGAGCGTGTTCATTACTTCTACGGCTGCTGAGCAACCCTGAAACTTAAGCACTTGAGTATGAATTAGATGCTGAATTGTAGTCATTCCATTTTAAAAATTAATAGCATAATGTATATAACTAGTTGTGTGGTCTCTGATGAAAATGAATGGAAATACTTTTCTGCATTTCAGCTAATTGCCCAATACCAATTCAGGTATCAAATGGTCACCTTTGACTCAATAAACCCTTGAAGAAGGGTTTAATCAACACTCAAATATTTAAGTGAAAAAAAATAGGGATATGAAAGTAAAATTGCATCTCAGAAATTTGTGGAAAAATTCCAGAGCAAATCTTCTTACCAGTAGTCTGTTCTCTGTATCATACCAGGAAGTTAGTTTAAAAGTGAAACTCAGTAAGAAATATTCATTTGGAATCCTCTATCATTTGTAAAATATGCTGCAGCATGTTGAAACACTTGAAATACTGTTACTAAGAAAACAGGTTAAATTCTTCCCAACGAATTCTAAACGGCTGGGAAAAGTGGTGGAGGCCACTGTGATTAAAGGGAGATAGGAAGGTTGCTATGAATACAAAAGAAAAAGCGTTCAGGAATACTAATGAAGAAATAGATTGAACTTTAAAGAAGGGTAACATAAGAGCTGTTTATACAGATAATTTGAAAATGTATAAGATTAATAAGGTTTTCTTTGATTATCAGGCACCCGTGATAGGGATTTGGAAACAGGACAGCAAAATGATCTCCTGAAGAGATATTCTGCTATAGCCTTTTATGCATGAAAATGAGAGGATGGAGTCAGCTATCTAGGAATGGAATACAGTTTCCTGGTACAGTGCAAAGTTAGCGTGCAGATAATAGCAAAAAGAGCTGTTAAAAAATGCATAATAAAAATTCCAGATAACAGACATCCACCTGAAAATGTGACCTGCAAACATCTTTAAATGATACAGTAATATTAGAAGATGCTTGCCAAATGCTTCTGAATATCACAACATTCTGTGAGTTACTAACTTGAACATTAAATAGCTGTGTGTTCTGTGACTCTGCAGAATTCTGGTGATCTGCTCTTAGCGATGATCCTGCATGCTCTCTGCTGGTCATGTCTCATCCATAAACCCTTTCTGCAGGCTTCAGAGGGCCCACACTTAGAAAGATAAATGTTGTCTTACTACAATGCTTTCCATTCTTCAGGGCCTATTTTTCATTTCAACATTTTATTTATCATTTGGCATTTACATTAACTCTCCAAAGCAAAATTCCTGAACCCATTACACAGACACACTGCTCCATTGTAGGAGTATACAGAATTACAGTATCACCCACACAGTACTTTCTGGGGTGTTCTTTAGAGAACGTGTGTCTGATCCAGAGCAAGGCTGTTACAGGACCTGAGACAAAATGGAGCAAGGATGAAAAGGCTCAGATTCAGACTAATAAAATGTACAAATATACACCTTTGCACAGCTTATGTAGCCTGTTGCTTTGGAGGTGCACTTTTTATTTTAGGGAATGAGCCAGAGGAGAGTAAAGATGCAATGCAATTACTTTCCTCCCTGCTCAAGAACCAATATAACCCTAAATCTGCATGTGCATTTCAGTTACTTTATAAACATATTTAAAATCTATCCATTAGTAAATGGAGATACCCGATTAAGGAACAGTGCCTCTGGTATCAAAGTTATATACACCATTCAGTGCAATGAATTATTATTATTATTTTTTAATTGGAAGGATTTTCATTCCAAGTTACATTGAGTTTCTCATAAAACAAACTCAATGTCATGCTGAGCATATTCATCAGCAAGAAAATAAGGCGGTGTAACTGGCAGGTCTAAATGCTTACAAAACTGTTCCAGTGTTTTCTACATTTTCCAAAACTAGTTTCTGAGGCCTGCTCTGAGAAAAGATGAAGCTATAGAAGTGCTGATATACCCAACTGTAAGGAATTGCAGAACTGTGTGATACACCTACTGTCAGTTTTCGGTAAGACATATACAGTAGCACTTAGTAATAAAATAACAATACTTAAATTATTAGAAACCATCTTGATATCAGAGAACAAAGGAATAAATACAATAAATACTGTGCGTATGACATTTACTACCTCCTTGTAAATATAGATTGTCTCAAGGTTAATAACTGGTTAAAAGAGAAACTGCCTTTTTTTCTTCTTTTCCTTATTGCAAATAACTTCTGCCAGGATCCTGACAAGATCTTAAGAAGATCACAGTGATGACATCACGCTGGCCAAACATTATCTACGATGCTATGGTACCATAGCCAGGCTGAAGAGTAGAAGATGCTAACCTTGAGAAAATTTTTGCTGTTTTGAATATAGCAATATGGTGTTGGAGAACTCCCCATGCAGTGACAGTGGTATATCATACTTCTGCAACAGCTATTGCTGTCTAATTTCATGTCATGTTCTTCACCAAGAATCTTAAATCACTTTATAACAAAAAGGACAGTTTTGTGAGCCCCATCGGACAGCTGAAGGAACAGGCAGTGAGAGGAGAACTAATCAGCAAGACGCAGAAAGGCCAGGAACAGAAACCCTTCTCCTAGCTATGGGCCTGCTTATACCAACAGCGTGCACTTCAGTGCATGAAATAGTATAGGCTTTCATTAAAGGAGGAAGAGATGTGTCAGCTCTATAACCATGTTTAAAGAAAAAGTTTTAGAAATTGGAGAAATCTCATCACTGACTGATAGAGTTCTACCTTTATAGCTTCTGAATGCAAACCAGCCTGTGGCCGGACCTCTGCTCTACATACACGGGTAATAAAAAAGAATCTGCTAGTCCTTGACAGCTCAGGAACAGACACAGAAATAAATATAGGGAATGACGGATTGATGCTTTTAGGAAAGCAATCTGTGGACTAAGAATACAGAGGGAAAAAGCAGAGTCAAAACATAGATTAGGAGGCTAGAAGAGGGAAAGTTTAGGGGAAGGATTTTGCTTTTCCAGTACTTTTCTGTGAGGTCGCTCCTGACCCTAACTTTCAGGGTGAAAAGGCCCTGTGACACAGCAGTGCTGGAGTGCGTTTGTCACACAGAGAAATAATTTGAGGAGGGTGTACAGGTGTTTCCTGTGTTGCAAAAACCATCTCTACAGAGACTCTTGTTTGCTATTACCCAAGACTTCAAAGAAAATACCAAGACGGATGTGTAAATGGTCCTGCCAATGCCAGGATCCTCTATCTATTCTCTGCTTGCCAAAGCAGACTAAGGCACAGCTCCTGGGAATGCCTAGGAGGAAGTACCATCAACAGCTCTTCAAAAGAGCCCTAGATGTAAGTACGATTCTTCCTTTACCATTCCCTGCTGGGTAGCATCCCCAGTGACTCATGTACATTTCTCGAGTTGGGTTCTACACTTTTGTAATACATCATGTATGTTTCTCTCACTACCCTGATTTTTCTTGAATTCTTATGTTCCTGACCAGCTGTGCTGGAAGGTCCTTCCCCTTTAGCAGAATTTCTATTTTAGTCTGAACTGGTATATTTCAAACCCAGTTCCGTTTGCTCTAACATGATGCTACTCTTTGCATCACCTTTTGTGTTAGGAAGCACATCCTGAAAAATTACATCTACAATTTCTTCTAAATACTATTTTGCATTTTTGTGCCACTCAGTTCTGATTTTTCAGAGCAAGCTACATACAATGAGACTGTGTTTTTTAGAGGTGCTGAATAACCCTTTCTGGCCTGAAATGCTTTGCTACACATCAAAGAAAGGGGTGCTGAGAATTACTAAGAAATCTGCAGTTGGAAAGGGAGAACCAAACAGGAAGCTAGTGTGCTTTGCAAAGTCCTTATCCACATCTTTTTTCTTCAGACCTCCAGTGCAGAGCAAGCATTGCCAGGTGGCTGCAGAGGAGTTGATCTATCAGGCACTCTCATTATGCCCTGGGCTTGGGTGGGAGGACCCATGCAGAGCCCTGTGACCTGAAGCACAGCCCTTTTGCAGGGGAAAAAAAAGAGTACAGCCTTGGGCAATGAAACCTAATTTCACTCCAAGGAATTGTAGTTAAAGTGAACTCAGAAGAAGCAGGAATATACCCCAGTGACTGCTTCCAATGAAGTACAAGACGTCTGCATCTGCCATGGTCCAGTCGCTGCATAGCCTCTCCCGTGGGTGTTGGCTGAATTACAGTGAATTAAGATAAGGGGAACTGGGTGGGTAATTAAGACTTTCATATGCATGTTTTGAAACAGGATCCAGTAAATTCACGGCTAAAATTCTGAAAAAATAGTGGACGCCAAGCATTTTAAATCCACCATGTTCTTACTTGCAAGATGCAAATCTTTCGAGCTTCTTCTGAAGCATCCCACTGGAGAGGGACTGTAAATCATGAAATACCTGACTTTTGTTGTTTGGGACACTACAAAACCCAGGGAAATCTGTTTAATGAACATTCTTCTTGTTCAAAGCATTTCAGGAGTTTGACTCTGATATTGTTTCAAAACTGTTTTCTCAAGGCCCTCCAGCACATGGCGTTACAGAAAAAAAAAGTTGTCAGACTGGTTTTAACATATCTTTTCAGTACTGATAAGCAAAAGTTCATTGTTATAATTCTGAGTAAGATACATGTGGAATATACCTTTCTTAAGGCTTTCGTGTTTAATTCAATCTTTATGGAGACCTGTTTCATTCTAAGCTAAAGCAGCCTCTTTCAAAGCTATTAGAAAAATAGAGGGATGCATCACATCATACTGTGCTGAAGAGAGTCTATGTTACATCCTGTTAACCGTGTCTGCTTTTAAAACCGTTAGTGAGTACAGTGAGTAGCTGACAGTCTCCAGCTGCAAACAGCTTTGAAACTACATGAGCATGTTCCAAAAGCAAGCCAGACACTGCTGTATTTTGGTTGCTAAAGGTAAAACACTTGATAGCATGTTTTTTCTTAATGAAGTAAATGATTTAGTCTTGAGACTACTTTGCTTAACAATGCCATCATTAAAATGGTAATTAGCTTTGAGGTCCCTATTCAGCATGGTATGGCATCACACCTTTGCTACTGTTGTTTCATCCTGTTTACATAGAAGTTTCTGCAATTCAGTCTGGTAAGAACAAGATACTAACCAAGGAAATAAATGTCCGAAATAGCACGTGGCTAAATCTTTAAATTTATCCTAATAGGGTCCAACTTATCCTCTCCCCGAAGCCAGTCAGCCACTTTAGTAGGATGCAAAATAGTTCTCCTGCAAGGTGGAAACAACGTGAACTAGTAACTTTTTTTTTTTTTTTAAATTACTATTATCTATGCTGGAAACTATGGTTTTAAAAGCCAAAACATGCTAAAATTACTCAGAAAAGAAGTATTTCACTGAAGTAATTTTACTAGCCTGCTAACATGATTTCTTAAAAGTTTATACATCTTTTTTTCTTTCTAATAACTGGGGGACTTTACTGCACACAGCTAGGAAAAGCCTTATTTAAATAGTTCGGTTTCGTACCTCCTAACTTCCCAGTGTACAAGTTAATGCAAAAACAAAGCAAAAATACTTTTGCAGATGGGCTCGGGTATCAGACCTGAAACTTTTCTATGTTTCCTTTTCCATACTTTTGCATTAACCAGCCTCTCACTGCAGTCTAGGTGCATGCCCAAAGCATGGCAGTAAAGGACTAGTCTGAGATGCCATAATCAACTCCTGTAGAAAGCAGCCACAGGTTTTAGATCTGATTCTCCATTATACCTAAGCTATGCTTTGTGCCTAGTTATATTATCTGGTCCTTCTGGGGATCTCTAAGATATCGATACAGATTTAGAGCGGGGTCAAGGTCCCTGCCATTTACCCTTGAATAGAAAGGCCTTTGGCAGAGCCAAGAATAACTAGAAAGCAGCAACTTTCTGGCCACGCCTCCTTGCTCACATCTTCCCTACAGAAAGGGGCGGGGGGAATAGATATGCAACACCATGCTTCTACAGAGCACAGGAGGGTTTTCTCGTGACTGTTTCCATAAGGCTTATCACACCCTTTGCTTGTCCAGAGGGGCATAAAACTGGCCCAGCCTAACAATGAAACCAGACCCTCCCTGCCAGCAAGGGAAGGAATGGTTGCTAACACAGGGCTTCTCCGTTATGTTTAGTTTTCCCAGCTCACTGGGTTAGCTTAACACATATGGAAGCATGCTGATAATAGGTGGGACTGTCAAGACTTTCTGTGGCAGTCCCAGAAGAGGAAGCTTTCTAACCTGCCATTTTCACCCAATAATGAGAGAGATTTGTGGGATCCCCCCTGCCCTGATCTGCAAGACTGCACGGCAGTAGAGGCTCGTGCAAACAGATGGCACAAGAGACTGCATCCACTGACTATTCTGCACTGCCAGGAAAGTCGACAAAACCAAGTAACGTTGTTCTACAAAAAATAAGCATGACATGACATACCCAAACAATTATTGATCTTAAAACTGTGGATAAAGGCTGTCTAAATATTTTCTAAATAATTTCTAAATAACTGGAGGCAATGGGCTACATTCATCTATGAAGTGTCACCCAGGCCCTCTGTTGAGTTCATTTTAAGAAAAGCCTTGTGGCCCACAGCACTTAAACCATTATTGGTTTCTACTTTTTTCTTTAAATAGGAGTAGTGGTACAATAGATTAGTTATATTTCAACACAATTTGCTTATGTCCATGTAACTTTTATTATTAAATTTAGCTTTTAGTAGCAAATTATTTGGGAAATCAACAACTTATCTCACACACAAAGTCGAAACAGTAACATTCATTTTGCATCCTTGAATGTCCTTGAATTAAAGGGCATGGTTGCTTTTAAACACAGGGTAGCTTTCAGAGATGAAAGAAGCTAAAGGGATGTTTATTTATAGCAATACCTTCTTGACAAAAAATTCAAAGCAGTAGAAGGAATAGCTCCACAGTTTACTCCAGTGGCTTTTGTTCCCTTAATGAAATGTACACACATACCCACATGCATGAACTGGATGCGTACCTATCATCTGCTGAGTGGACTGCACTGATGCACTCAGTGTGTCCCCTCACTCCTAGTGCATCTGTCAGCCTGACAGCTCAGTGTCAATCCTCAGGCTGTGAGCAGAATCAGTCCCATGTACAGCAACCCATTTTTTCTTCAGAATACCAGTGCTTTATTAAAAACATAGCTCTGGCAGAAAACTAAAGAAGAAACAGACATATCATGGTATCTGTCTTCTGTGTTTTTTCTGCGGTTCTTCATTCTAACTGGGAAAAGTGATTCCCTACCCCTGTGAATAAAGGTCTATTTCTCTGTAAGAGCAAGATGGAAATCAGATGAGAAGAACTGGAGGGAGCAGGGAGGAATGATGCATGACTGGGCCTCAAGTCGAATATTTTTTTACTTGTTCTTTTAGTTTGTTTTCCAATTTGAAAGTATTTAGTTTGGGGATTTCCTGTAGGAGCAGGGTTCATGGAGTTCTCTCTTTTAATCTAATTTACAATATTGAAAATTGTTAATCTAAAGTAACAATGCTGAAAAGAAGATGGATGCAAACTTAAGGTTTTGAGTCAGTGTTCACCTTCTTTCACACCCCTTAACTTTCAAAAATCCAGGCCATCAAACAAAAATTATTTTCATGCAAAAGAGCTGCACAGGGCTACTGCAGAGTTGCGGGTGAGCTCTGCACCTCATGCTATATCAGTAAGGCAGTTTATCTCTCTCTCAGTTTCCTTAGTTGTTCACAATACATAGGGGATAAATTCTGGGAGTTTTATTGCATCAGGAAATGTAAATGTTGAGTACTTAACTGATGCAGTTTGTTGGGACATTTTAAAAATGTTTCCTGACCTGACTGCAAGAGTTACCCAGCCTATACAGTTTCAGCTTCCTCCTCCTCCATTAACAATGCTCACCTATGATATTTACTGCATCATTGCATCCAAGCCAAACTTGGTTACTGCGGCAACTAAGTTTTTCTTCTCCAAGGGTCACAGGGAAACACATCCTTCAGGATCCCCTAGTAACCGTCAGCCGGTGCGACTGGGGAACATCAACAGTGAAATGCCTGCTTTCCATCGCTAAGGCAGCGCCGCCTGCGCCTGCAACAAGGGGGGCAGAGTCTAGTTACATTCCTGACCCACTTTCACATCCCTCCCTCCTCCTCCTCCATCTTCTCCTCCCTCCCTGAGCACAGCAGCAACCAGCAGGGCAGCAGGAGCCTCCATTTAGCAAGCCTCACACACCCGCAGCCACCGAGCTGTGTGCTGTCTCCTGGCAGGCAGCAGAAGTGCAGGTTTCCCCAGCAGCGCGTGGGGAACAGGAGGGGGAACCACAAACCTCCCGGAAAGGAGGTCTTCCCTCTCGCCACCCTTTATGTGCAGTGATGGTGCTTCTGTCTTTTGTCTTTTGTCCAGCCCTTTCACACACCTCTTCAAAGTATGCACCCACACCAAATACCGTGTAAAGTTGTCCCCCTTCCCTCTACTCCCCAGCTGGCCAGTCACGCTTGGACGAGCATTAGTTTCCTCTTCCAACACCCCTCTCGCCATCCCGTCGCCTCCGGATTAGCCTGGGTGTGTTGCATCTGACTGTCCTGTTCCCCTTCTCGCCCACCTCCTTTATGTAACCCTGCCATTCCTCTCCCACTCTCCTGCTCCCGGGGCTCATCCCTTTGCCCAGGTATTGCAAAACCTCCTCCCGCCTCCCAGCGTAGCAGGCGGGCAGGTAGGTGAGTAAGAGGGGGGAGCTCCTGACTGGTTCTGCATCCCGGCGGCTGCTCACAGCACCCGTCTGTTACCCTGTGAGGGACACTCCCTTCCCTGGCAGGCAGCTGAGAGGGATTTCACCCCATGCTGGGGGCAGACATTAACCCCCGCCCCATACCTCACCTTGCCACCAGGGCTGCCCGCATGTCCCCAGCCTTGCCCCGCAGGCAACCACAGGCCTCACCAGGAGGTGCTTGGGAGGGGGGCATGCAGATAAGTTGGGGGTGCCCTGCTGCCTGGAGCAGTGCGGACATGGCGTAGGGTCTGTGTGCCACCCTGGGGGTACCAATGTTTGGAGTGTGGCTGGGCCTCACGAAGCCTAGGAGATGAGCTGCCAGCCAGGGCGTGGGCAAAGCCCTCAGGGCGCAGGGCCACCCCTGAGGCAAGGAGAGGTGAAGATGGCCCCCAGTGCCAGCCGGTCCCTGGGCAGGTGGTGGGCTTCAGAGCTCCCTCCTCACCGGGACCTGCAGGGGGGCCGTGCCCTGAGGAGGCAGGTGTGCCAGGCCCCAAGGGGAACACCTCCTGGGACCACAAGGAAAGCCCTGCTGCTGGAACATGCAGCGTCCCACTGCAGCAGCCGCGAGTGGTGTTAATGGAACCATTCTGGGTTGGCTTCTTTTTGTTCGGTTATTGCAAAACACCAGCTACGACCATGCACAGGCTGCTCTCCAGCCGTGACATGGCGGGTGACCCTGCGAGGGTGCCTTGGTTCCAGCCAGGGGAGTATTCCTGTCCCAGTCCCACATCCCACAGTGCTGGATATCCTCTGGCCTGAAGACACAGGCTGGGAGGTCCCTGAGAAAATAAGAAGGCAAAAAAAAGTAGTCGTGACCCCCGCCCTCCATGGTGGGAAGGAGCCTCAGTTTTAAAACTATGACTTAGATTTGATGTGTCGCTTTCTCAGCTGGGGGCTTTCTTCTGGGTGGTGGAAACAGGAATAAAGATAGCTCTTTAATTTCTGAATGCAAAAAGTGGCTGCTTAAAGAACTGTTCACTGTTCTTTGTGCTTGTATAACTTAAAACCACCTGTTTTCAAGTTTGGGCTTGATACATATTTCTGCTCCGTTCTGTAAGCACTTCAGCACGTTACACACATGCTTATGTCTGCAGAGTTGGGGGCCTGAATCTTCAATGTCACCCTAAATCTTTAGCCCTGTACAACATTTACAAAACTAGTTGAGTTAATAATGACTCAAAATAACATGACACACAAGCAGTATATTATTCCCATCATGACAGAAAAGGTGGTTTTCCAGACACCCTCTCTTTAAATGTGCATGTAGCAAAGTTCCAGGTACTATGTAGTACATTTATATTTTTAGTTATTATATTTGAACTAAATATTCATACTTCACATTTAACCTAATGTTTTACACATAAAAGGACCCTAAACCATATTTATTATTTACATAAGCTTTAAATTAGCATGCACTGTCCTGTGTGTTGCCAGCACTAAGCTGGTAGCTCAAGCATCTTTAAAACTTTCTCAGGTATTCCTGCACAACCGTGAGTCGACGCCTATAGCTAGCCATGCATTAGGGGAGACTTACATACCTGCAGGGGTGTTTGTGAGGACACAAGATTGCATGCAGACTATTTCTCTCCCTGGTAATGTATTTTAGGCTGACTGAATACTCTGGGCTTCCCTGCATCTGTTGTGACCATGACAGCAACAGCACGCCATGAAGTGCATTTGTCAATGACAGACATGTAAGTGGAAATGACCAAATAAAAATTAGAAAAGAGCCAGGAGAAAGCACCGAGAAAATAAAAAATGCAGAACAACAACACTGACAGATGTAAAAGCTGCTAAACTAATTTTGAGTGCAGTATTTTTCACTGCCATAACCAAATGTTTTGGTTGAGTTGAAACACACTTCTGAACAGACAGCAGTGGCTGCACTGCGAGGGCATTTTTCAACTCTTCAGAGCTTTTCTACAAATTAAAGAACAGTGACTATTTGCAATACTGATAGCTTATTATTAAAACAGTAGTATCCCCATTCCTAATGTCAGAAGACACGATTCAAATAAACTGCTAGGCTATTTAATGAATGATTGTCAATAAGCAGCATGTGCCTTTTTCTATGAAAGATTTTTAGTTCTTACTAGGCTTGCAAAGGTCCTCTCCGAATCACAGACTGCAAGGTATTTCCAAGAAGAGCTGTAGAGAAAAACGGATTGTCTGGATTTGTTACATAACATACTGCTTTGCAGTACTTTACAGTGAAGATTTATTAAATAAACAGCCTATTTGGGGAGCTTTTTGTGATAGTCCCTAGAGGTAGAGGAGAAAGGGAAGTGAAATTGTATCATTCAAGTTGGCACAGACATGGAGCCCAGCGCCAGTTGCTCAGATTCAAAGGTGCTTTTCAGGTGTGTATTTTCTGTATTGCAAGAAAATTTACCTTTACCATATCTGCTGTAGTAAAGATGATAGTTGTAATACTCTGGTCAAGTACTCTCCTTTGGTAAGTTCATGTTCTGGATAGAGTGGTTTGCTACAGAACAGGTACTGAAATATTGTTAGCAAAGTGATAAAGAAGATGCATATGTAGGAGGTTTTGAAAGGCTCAGGAGTGTGGCAGGGAGGCCATTTAGGCTGTTGTGGGATGCTGAATGGTACAAGGGAGCATGCCAAGGGCAGGAGCCCAGCACAGTTACTGAAGATGGCTTTTATTCAGGCACCTACTGCAGCCATAAAAATAGGCATGTGAGGGAATATCTTGGGAGGGCCTTTCCCAAACAGCAAGGTGTGCCTCGGGGCGCACCACCATGAAGGGTGAGGTGTGGAGGGGCCCTGCTGTAATGAGAGGTGCGTGGAGGATCCTGAGAACAGTGTGGAGCAGGAGGAGCCAGGCTTCAGTGCTTCCCCATGGCCTCCAGCTGTCTCTTCCCTGCTTCCCCATGACCTTCAGCCATGCCACTGGCTGTGGGGTGAAGGCCTGAGGGTTGGGGGTGAGAGAGCCCGTCAGACATGCCAATGTGACAGGGCATGGAAGGGAGAGGAGAACAGGAGGCAAATAACCTCAAACAAACCCCTTTTTATACCTTTTATGTCAAAACAGACATTAGGGCCTGTCTTTCCTGCTCTCAAGGATCTTTAAAAAAACCCAAACAACTTGCTGTAACTGCTGCTAATGTGGTAAAGTAGGCAAGGCCATCAGCTCACCCCCATTTGGGGTTCACCTTGCCTGGTTTGCCTTGCTGTGAGGCTGAAGTTGCCTGGCTTCACTGCTGTTTTACCTTGGCACAGGTCAGAAACATTACCCTGAGGTAAAAAAGCTGCACCTCTTTGCACAGTGAAGGTAAGGCCTCATTCTGCCTCAGCCTTCTCTCTCGGTAAGTGGAATTTCAGCAAGTACCTGCCCCTAAGATGAATGTTGTGCGGCATTCCCAGGCACGCCCCACCACGAACGCCAGCCCGATCTTCCTCCAGGCCCTAACACAGCACCAACAGCCTTCTCTCGCCTGGAGCAATGCATGCTGGCTTTGGAGCAAGGCTCTGCTGGGGCTACTGATTCATGCTGCTCTCCCATCAGCAAGCAGGGAGATGTCTGCCCTGTCTCGGGGACCTGGGTGCGAGTAGTTACCCAGGCAAAGTTCATGCTTGGAAATAAAGTCTTTTTCTTTCTCTGCTGGCCCCTTTCTTGAAGATTTATATGACCAATATATAAACTCTTCTTAATTGTAGAGATAATGTATTTAAAACATATGTGCTTCCCATAGCTCTGTGTGTGCTTTGAATGCTGTTTGCTTCTTGCCCTGTCTACATTCACAGAAGGTACTCCTGCATATGGAAACAATCAGGCTACCCAAAAGACAACACACTCGATACTGCTAATTACATGGAGTAAATGCCGCTGGGACTATAACTGGTCCCTAGATCTGAGTCAGTGTATTGCTGCTGAGCTAAAGAAGAAGGTCCATAATGTACACTCATATTATAGCCAGCTAAGTCCCTGCTGCACATATTGCTGATTTCTGTACATGCTACATGGCAGAGAGCCAAGGAATTGTAGCACAGACAAGATTTTATAACCAGTGTTATTTAAGGATGGGCAAACTGTGAAGCTCCAAAAGTTAATGATTCTAGTGCACTTTCAATTAATTTTTATTGTCAAGCTATATTTCAGAGTACTAAAGACCTCTTGTGATGACAAGAAGGAGTGTGTGGGAACAGGCGGGAATACAGTGTACACTGTTATTCTCTCTGATTTGTAGATCAGTGAGTAACCTATCCGACAGACAAGTTATTTCTTTCCTCTCATGTTAGATGGAGTTCATCTCCATGTTGAGCTACCTTCAGAAAATGCATTTTAGCAATATAAATACAGCATCAGGCATCATACTGAACAAATGGTACATTTGAGCCCCTGCACAGAAGTAAATATCACCCTTTTTGCACTAAGGGTATCTGTTAATACTTGTGTTGTTAATATAATTAAACTTACAATAGCCTGATACAGAAATCACTGAATGGAGTTAAAAGTATTAACTACATCTTAATGACTTACAGAAGGAACTTCTGACAGAAGTACACACATGTCCTACATGCCATGAATTTAAAAGTCTGGATTAAAGCAGGCTGTGCATAAGTAATCAAAGTGATAAAGCCTGGCCTCACGTGAGCATCAGGTTCACCACCTCAGCTCCTTCCCTGTCTCTCTGAAACTGTAGGCCAGAGTTGTGTGTTGGCTAACCACTAGCACTGGCTATCACCTAAAGAAAAAACCCAACAAAACTCCACAACAAAAAACTCCAACAAAACCCAAACCCAGACACACATTTTGGAGAGCATTGGTGGAGCTGGGCTGCAGTCAGGTGTCCTGCTCCAGCTTGCAGCTGAGCAAGGCAGCTGCTCTGGTCTGCTCCTTCTTCGCTGCTCTAGGTTACTGCTTCATCTGCTCTGCTGATTCAGCTGTTTGTCTAGCTGCCCTTTAAGCCAGTTCTGTGAAATGATCCACTTAAAAGAGAAGACGTGCTTTTCAGGGAGGATCTATGGTCTTTTTTTAAACTTTTTTTTTTTTAACCCAAAAGCCCTTAAAAAAATCTTCAGAGCTCAGCTACACAAACACTTGATTGGGTGTCATGGGACAGCAGGTGTGTCTCTGTGGGTGTGTGAGGGATGAGGGGAGCTATGCCAAGGGGCTCTCCTTCAGTCTGAACAGATATATGTCTGTTACTTGAAGTGGCAAAACCAGTGTTACATCTGTTCTGATGTTCCTGCTCTTCTCCAGTCCGCCAAGACCATAAAGCATCCTGATGCCTGCCTCCACAGTGTATTTGCTTACTAGGTAGTCATCCTATGTCTGGCTGCCATCCTCACTGCAGGGTACCCACTGCAGCACAGTGTCTTCCTTTGGACCCAGCAGTTTTAGTAGGTCTAGCCTACACTGATTTTTGCCAGTTCAG
This sequence comes from Nestor notabilis, assembly GCF_000696875.1. NCBI lineage: Eukaryota > Metazoa > Chordata > Aves > Psittaciformes > Psittacidae > Nestor > Nestor notabilis. Next base: position 3,732 of record NW_009935694.1, on the reverse strand, counting down.
CTATATCATACCTATTTGAGAATTTAAATAATGGCAAAGCTATGCCCACACTATTTAAAATGTTAGCCTTGCCTAACGCATTAGCACCTGGCACGTCCATGTGAAAGCTGGCATGGGACAAGCCACAGTATGAACTTCCTGGACACTGTCACCCCACACTTAGGCCATAGGTGTTCATGTAGGCTTGGCAGAAGTTACTATCTCCAGCTCTTCCCTGGCACTGGAGGTTCCTGCTGCTTCAGACCCAAGGAGGAGGCTGTGGGGTGACCACTTCCCCTCTTGGATTGGTGGTAGTTTATAACCTCTGCTAACCTACCTCATTCGGACTGAAAAATGTAAGAAGCATTCAAGCACAGTTCAACAAAGCAGACCTGAAGGGCTGGTAACCTCAGGCTGGGAGGATAGCCTTTTCCACCAGCACCTTTGCTTGGGAGGATGTGCATCTGCAGCCCAGTCCCCTGCGTGGACGCTGTTAGATTATCTCTATAGAGTTTATTGCAGAGAGGCCTGCTGCTGATTTCTAGCATGAAACCACATAGCTCCTCATTTGGGCTGACATAGTGCTCCAGCTAATTGGGGTCAGTTATTCAGGTTGTCTGTGTCTGCTTAAAACAGGTAAACATAATCTTTGTGTATGCTAAGTGGGGGGTAGCTCACCCCTTTTTGAAATGCAGGTAAGCTATTTCATCATTGATTGCAAAGCAAGATCATCTTCACGAGGAAGCTTTCTGCTGAAACCAAAGTGAAACATGGCTTTCTTATTGCTACCTCTTGAGTCACCACATCCTTACTGTCACTATCACATTTCAGTTTAGAAAGTGGCAACAAGATACAGTATTGAGCCGTAGATGAGATGTGGTTCTCTCTGTGCTTGAGGGGAAGTGATGATTTTATGGAGGGGTTAAAATTTGCTCTTTGAAAGCAGTGAACACCAAAGGGTCCACCTGGGGAGCATGTTTCTGGTGTGCTGCAGTTTTACATTGCTTCCCTATGCTTCTTGTGGAGACAAGCCCCAAGGAATCTGAAGGCTTGGCTTATTTTCCTGATCATGCAACATATTTCCTGTCTTGCCCAGCCATGGGCAAATCCTTTAGGTTCACATTTTCAAGCATGGGCTTTAATTTTAGCCTTGTAGCCCGAGATACATAGAATCTGTCTCGCACATGTATTAATCATTTACAGCTCTAGCCAAAATTAACAGAAGCTGCCTGTCAGAGAAGTGCACTGAAAATCGGATGCTACTTAGAAAAAAGAGGGCCATTTCTGTCTTACTCAGCTTGCTCATATGTTCAGTAGAGATGATAACACCTGTCCAGCTGCGGAGACATCAGACTAAATTAATTAATGTTTGTGAAGCATGTGAAGCAATTCCTTTTTTTTTCTTTTCTTTTTAGCATTATTTGCAAATGTAATGGAGAAGAAATCTTTGAACATTGTTTCTCTTGTTTTGGTGTTTTTATTGGATTCAAATAAGGATAAACATTGCCTCCTTTGACAGCAAGCTTGCTGCCCGTAAAGAATTTGGTTTTGCTTGGAAGGGTTAGGGCATGAGATTTTGGTTCCTTTCACTTGTTTATGAGCACGAATTTGCTACACATAAATCACTGCAGGTCAGAACATTGCTGTTCTCTTAGCACAAGGTAAGGGAGCACAGAATCTCTCTTTAATGTTGTGCAATTGGACAGGATTTGGCTTGTCCTGATTTTGTGTTTGGAGGACTCAGGCTGCCCTTTGTGCTTGATGTTTTACCTCTTTTTCTCTTGAAGGTCCAGTGGAGAAATCTGACTAGGCGCATTTCAATCACTCATTTAGTGCCTGCTCTTTGTATTCAGTGTTTTGCTGAAATTAAAGTACAGCTTCCTTCTCTTTTGCTTTCCGTGGGATTTCCCAGTGTTTCACTAGGCTGCAGTTTGACGAACTCTTCAAGCTGGCACTGATGTTGAAAGAAGCGGTTGTATTTTCTTTATACCTGGTCCAGCGTGCATGCGGCTGTAAGATGGACCAGAGCAATCTGGCTTAGAAAAAATACCATTTCTGGCTTTTAATCAGCTTAGTCTTGTGCAGTTCAGTTTCACGATAGAGGTGAGCAGCAGAGCAAGAGCAGAAGTAGCAGAGAATCAAGACCCAATCCTTCAGTCGGCCTTGCATGGTGGTATTTGCAGAAACTTATGCAGCCTTGCTATTTGCCACCCTATGTCTCTTCATCTCCCTTAGTGCCACTATCTCTTTGTGGTGGGGGGGTGGTGGCAATAAGTTAATGTTACTCAGTAGCCAGCAAGCACTGGGGATAAAGACCCATTTGTGCCTTTCTGATCCCAAGGCTATCCCCCTCCCCCTTGCCATTCTTTGGTTTACTCAGTAGAGCTACCCTAACTCACATAAGCTCACAATCTGTTTGAGAAGAAACAATTAGGCCTATAGAAGTTGTTGTTGACATCTTATTTTCTTTCTTTTTTTTTTTTTCCCAATGGCGTAACGGGTACTCCAATCCAACTTGTCCTTTTGTGTTTTCCATCCCAGGCATCCTCCCAGATGCAAAGACCCTATGACGATGGGACAGAACAGTGGCTCTCCCAAACATTTTGGACCAAGAGGCTGCTAATGACACGTAGCATTTCTCACAGACCATGATGTGGCTGCTGAGCAGGCTATTAATTGAAAACACTGCTCAAACTAGGCAGGCTCCCCAGGCCAGCTGCAGGCTGCTTCCTGTGCCCTCTGAGCCCACAGAGCTGGCAATCGCTGGGATAAGCCGTAGAGCCCGGGAGGATGGACTGCGGTTGCAGGAGGCCATAAGAACGGCTTGGGTGTCTTTTCCAGGAAGTCAAGTGCATGCTCCCTGCTTCTTCTTTCTCTGTGGTCTTTTGGAGTTCAGCTTAAATCAGATCCTGAAAACAGCATTCTGCTGCACAAGGGCCAATGGTCCTAGAAACAGGCTTCCACTATAAAAATCCTACAGGAGCCAGATGCCCCTGACCCTCACGAAGATTGATCAAGCGGCTGGTTGTATCACCTTTCGCTTCGCTTTGGCAACGGGAGAAGCACACAATGATGAAAAGTTTTCAGGTGGAGCTGTACTTTTTAAGTGCCGCAGATGTGAAAGAGTCATTCATGCAGTGCCAGCGGCAGGAAGGAAGGCTATAGGTACCGAAGAGCAGTCATTCCTGAATGCAGCGGGCTACAGATGTATGCTTTTTGAGGGGTTGATTAGATCATCATGTGGAAAGGAAATCGATTAAATGTACCTCCTGGAGGTAGGCTCTGCGACATGTCTCCTGGGGCAGGGTTAATCTTTGACCAGAGAACCGCTTTGGAGATCAGAGAAACGCGAGGGGGAGATGCCCAACTGTGCTGCCAGTCTTAGCAGTACTTTGCTAGGTC
>NW_009935694.1:0-208 GCF_000696875.1 Nestor notabilis | reverse complement strand
CTGTGCTGCCAGTCTTAGCAGTGCTTTGCTAGGTCTCCCTGCAGGTCTGCGTACAGCTGTGGCCGGCAACTCGTCCATCGACCTGCCCGGTAAGTCACGGTGCTGCTTTAACCTACTGCTGGGGTCATTACAGGCGTCACTCCCCTTCCAGGGCCGCGCTGGCCGCCCGGGGTGCTGTGGCAGGTGTACCCTGAGGCGGGGCCCGGGC
>NW_009935693.1:55198-59748 GCF_000696875.1 Nestor notabilis | reverse complement strand
GCTCGCACAGCCTGTTGCTTGGCTGCGGGTCCCCTCGAGATGGCTGAGCTGGGTGCTCAACAGGGAGCAACGCCTGAGATAAGATATGGGGATTTAATAGGAATTATTACTGCAGCGTAACTTATAATCAGGACTAACAATACCAAGCTTTGAACAAACGGGACACACGGGTGGGTTTACATAAATGATAGTAAAAGCATCATGACCCAGCAGTGTTTCTCCCATGAGCACGCGTTTTACACGCAGGCATTTGTTCGCTCACGGTGGGGTAAGGTGTGGGGGGGAGCTGCTTTGAAGGTTTACACGCAGGCATTTGTTCGCTCACGGTGGGTTAAGCTGTGAGGAGCATCTGCTTGAAAGGAACCGGAGAGTTTTGATGGTGATGCTCCTGAAAATCGTTTTTATTCCATTAAAGTCTGTTAAAACTTAGGTCAAAGTGAAAGAACCCCTACAACTAATGAAAGTGATCTAATTCAAGTAAAGCTAGAAATAAGTTTTTCTGTTCTTAAGCTGATGTTCCAGCTCAGAGGTCTGCAGGTGTTGCTGCAGAGGACTACACTCTGGTTTATAGAAGTCGAGTACTCCGGGATTGGGAGTGTGCGGGAAGCTGGGCTATAATTAGAGGCATTTTCGATCTCAGACTGCAAAATTCCGAGCCTCAGTGAGACTGACTAGTTCCATGTGTCCCGAGGATTATCTCAAAGCTTGGAAAACATCTACTAACTTTATATACAAATCCCATTACTAAGTACTACTGAGATTCTCTTACTAGAAAAATGACAAGGAACTCTGTTAACATAAACACATGAAGACAGTGGAAAAAGATCTAGAACTTGCTTGAGACATTGTCTTGAAGTAGACAATGTCTCAAGCCTACTTCTGTCCTATAAACAGATTTAACTCTGTAGGTTGCTTCACTACCTACAGGTTATTTCTACTTAACACAGATGTAAATGAAAGATCAAAAGCCTCATTATGCACAATCCCGCGTTTTTCTGGCTTCACTCCCGCTTTTGTCAAGAGAAAATATTTCAGCTCTCCTTGGTGCCGTAAGGATAAGTAGTTTCCATGGTAATTAAGGCTTGGGGATTTAGTTGAGAATATGTTAACCGAGGACTTTCTGTAACTTTATCTCCCTGGCTGATGCAAATATCAGAGGTTGCAAGGGCACCTCTAGAAGTCATTAGCAGAGATGCTCATTGCTGTACTTCGCAGAGCTATTAGAGAGTTCTTTGTAGTTCCAGTTGGCAATGGTGTTTTTGTCGGGATGGTTGCAAACTGATGTGCAGCGTAATCGCATGAAGCTCATTGAGTGCTTGCGTGTGGAAAAAACTCATTATCTTCCTCCCTCCCGGCAAGAGGGAAGGCAACCTCCTAATATGATTCAAAGACTTTTCTTCTAAGGTCTCACAGGAGCAAAATAATGATACGCAATAATACAGGAACTTCCTAGGGCAGGGGAGGGGCAGTAAAAAGACGCCAGAAGCACATTGTGGACTTCGTAAAAATAAGATCACTAACGAAGTACAATTACAGCTTCAATAGAAGGCCCAACTAACAAAGGCATGCATTGCATTGGTTTCAGTTCTGCACAGAGAAGGTCCAGGGACTTTTGCTTATTGTAGCTATAAACTGTTCTGCACAAAGTTGTATTTTTTTACAACTAAGACAGCGTTAAAAGGAAACCACCTTCTGAAGGAGCTGCCTGGTTAAAAACAAAACAAAACACTCCCCAACACCCCACCCAAAGAAACAAAACAAAACAAATAAAAACAGAAAACACCAGTAGCGTTGATTCATGTAAACCAACAAGTAAGTTCTCCAGAGGAGAGTGGTGAATGAAGACATTTATTCCGTGTCAGCACTAAGGAACTTTGAAGGAGACCTTTCTGTACATTCCCACTGACGCAGTTGCGGTAGCGGAAGCACCATTTTGAGTTGTGTCAATGGAGCACCAGGGTTTTTTCTGCTGCTCTGCCATTTTAAACCACTGAAACCATTAAAACCATTTGTGGTTATGTTGAAAAGAGAAAAATTCATCCGGGGAAAGGAAATGAAGTTAGAAAATCTGTATGTGAGATGAGAAAAGGGGGTAAGGTGCTTCTGGATTCAGAAATTTATCAGAAAGAGACCTGTTTGGGTTTTGGTGGGGTTTTTTTTTGTTTGTTGCTTGGTTGGGGTTTTTTTAGTAATAACCAACATTTTTCTTTTTTCCTGTTTTGTTTTTCTTAATTTCTGCGGGTAGAGAGGACATGGTATTTGTCTTCAGGATTCATTACACTGAACAAAATGCCCCAAAAAACACAGTGCTCCAAACCAAACAAACTGTTGTCTGTGTTGGAAGAGAGACAAGCCCTACAGGCTTCTTTATTTCTTCCTTTCAACAGAATACTGGTTTTCTCTTGGAAAAAAAACCAAAAAAACCCCAAAAAACAAAAAACAAAAAACAACAAAGCTGTTGTATGTTTTGAAATAGATTCATTTTAACTGCAGTTATGTTGCCTTGTTAATATGGCAAAGCAATTCTCCTTGGAATCAGTGTGCCAGAATTCTTTTTGGTTGTTGTTAAAACAGATAACCACCAATTGGTAATAGTAAATTGAAGATCACAAGATTCGTGGGCACAGTTTCTGTAATGTCTCAGGTGTGAGCAGTCTTGGTGTGTGAGTAGAGGACAAGGGAGAAGTGACTAATTTTCCTGTAGAGGAAATCCCCCAAATTATGCAGTTGGAAACAGTATTGTCATGGATCTAAAACTGGCAAGGAGAGGGGAAATGCAAGGAATGTGAGGTCAGAAGAAAATACAAGTAAGAAGTGAGGTTGCTCAGATTGCCTTGAGGGTTAGCTTTGTTGAGGTCCATATTTATGGCCCTCAAAACCTTGTGCAGCATCACTAGGCCCTCTGGACTCTCTGTTGGTGGTGAAGAATATACCTGAACTGTTGAAGTTAGTGCTACGTACTGGTAGTTGAGTGAAGTCAGAGAGGCTTATGTATTTAAACAGGCAGCAAAAGGCAGCATGGAGCAGCAAAGCGAGTTGGGGCCTTGCAGTGTGGTTGCCTGCTGTTGCAGCAGGCACCCTTTGTTCAGCTGCCCAGGAACCAGGACTGAACTGAGTGTACTCTTCTTATTCTTGTATTCACAGCTAGTTCTCCCATCCCTTCGTGGTGCTGTGTAGATAATGAAGTTCTACCCCAAAGGTCTGGCTTTTGTTATGCCTGTAAGCACCTCAGCCTTGAGACTGCAGAGCAGTTAGTACAGCTTTGATTGTGACAGAGCCTTACCGGGCCCTCAGAATAGACGTTCTTGCTTGCAGCCTCTCTCTGTAAGCATCCTCGGGGACTGTCTACCCACACTGACTGTGTAGTGATTAAAAATCAGTGATAGTAGCTTTCCTTAACTGGTGGTTCAAAAGTTAAAGTATTCACATTTGATACAGAAGACAGGGCTTTCTAGCCTCTGGAGACTGACACTTAACGTCTTTCAATACAATCAAACCACAAGCCTGCAGGTTTTTCAGAGGTGAGAACTGTCATCATTCTTCCAACTGAAGCTATTGCTGCATACATAGTAAGATGGCGAAAACATTGGACCAAATATCCAGTGGTTGGGTCAGTCTCTTAGAGGAAGGACTGTTGGATTCCTGGCTAGGTCTCAATACTCTCCCTGTAGTTTACTTTAAAAAAGTTATGCTGCAAGCAGAAACAAGCTGTAGAGAATGGATTGTAACCAGGTTCAGTCTCCAGGCATGTGCCCTCATGACGGGGCTGAAGAGTCTGGTTCCTTTTACACCCCTGTCCTGCTGCTCTCTTGCTTTTTGCCCAGTGAAGAAAAGGTAATGTGGTCTCACCAGGGTGGAATATTCACCTTGGTGGTGGGAGACATTCCATGTGGCAAGGCAATCTCTGTTTGAGCTCACCTCTGTTTAACTGAGGAAAGAGTTGAACATGGCCCCACCACAGTATGCTGACATATGAAAGATGGACACCTATACCATCACTGGGAGAAAGCCTGCGTTGTGTTTTGCATTGAGCCTGCGATGCTTGTTACATGTTACTGTACTGAGCCACCCGGGATCTCTGCTGTAGAAAAGCCTCTTGTTTATCCAGCTAAAGGCGTAAGCATGAAGTAAATGCTGAACTGCTTAGCTCTATCCAGACTGTTCCCAGACTGGAGCATACCCAAAGCTGTTTCTCCAGGGGAGCATTATGTAGGGGAGCAAAGTAAAATTACAAGGTGCCTATGCAGGAAGTGCATGGGTAGTTTCCAAGATCATCTGTTTGGGACTTACGGGCTTGCATTCCTCAGTGAATTTGTTTACAGCCTTTAATTTCAATCTTTTCAGTCACCTAGGGCAATCTCTCCAATGGATAAAATGGGGATCATGCTCAATAAGGTTGGGTATTATTTAACATTTCATGATGAACACCAGACCTTACTCTGTGCTCTCAGAGTCTGTCCTCATCCAGTAACACAAAAATTAATTATTTCATATGCTTTTCTGGGTTATTCTTCTTTTAATATCTGAGCTGTGTACAGACATTAAGGTGC
>NW_009935693.1:48231-55167 GCF_000696875.1 Nestor notabilis | reverse complement strand
GAGTGTATTACGTCAATTATGCAGATGAGAAAATTAAATTAAACAAGTTTGTCAAAACAAAATTTATCAAAGGTATCTATGAATTTAGAATGGCCAGTGTAAGACACGCAAAGCTGGATAGTGCGAGAATATTTAACACCATACATTCAAACCACAACTATGTTCAATTAGGTTCACAATTAGGTTCACTATGTTCAATTAGGTTCACCATGTTCAGGATCATTCTAGATATCAGATTCCAGATATCTCAAGTTCAGCACCCTGCAAATGAGAAATGCAGACTTACTGTGCATCTCTAAAATAATAATTGTTATACTACAGGTGAGTAAGGAGAACAAATGAAATTCGCTTGGTCAGTTTTCATTCTGTAATGCCCTCAGTCTTGAGAATTTCTTTATAATCTTTCTGCCTGTTATAGTTCTTGTGTATAAAGTCCTAGGTTTAAGAAAGCAAACAATGGTAACACAAAAGCAAAGGCCCCTCTGAATAGCAGCTTTAACTTACAGAGTACTGACACTCCCACCCCCAGTAGGTATCACACCAGAACTGGGAGCACACTCTGTTGTCTCGTCTAGGTCCTTAGTGAGGATATGAAGAGTTTTGGCCGCTGTATGGTTCTCTGAGGAACACCAGTAGTAACCAGCAACCTTTTTGTTGGACTTTGCACTGCTGATCAACACCCATTGTGCTCCACAGGCCAGCTGATTATACATCCACCTTGTGGTACATTTTTCCACTCCATATTTCACCAGTTTGACTGTAAGGGTACTGTGGGACACCATGTTGAAGGCCTTCCTGAAGACAAGGTAAACAGCACACACTGCTCTTCCTCCTCTGCTAAGCCAGACTCCCCATCAAAGAGTGGCCCTTGGTAAAGCCACCTTACACAAGCTGTTCTCAGACACAAAGGTCACCTTTGTGTCACTCAGGTGCTTGGAAATATCTTCCAGGAGGATTTGCTCCACAATCATCCTGGGGATGGAAGTGAGTCTGACAGTCTCTGACTCTTCCATCCTGCCCTCCTTGGAGTGGCAGCAATTCAGCTTAGTGTAACCCTTATGCTATACCATTCAAAAGGCAGTGACTGCCCTTTGCATGTAAAATACAGTGATTACTGAGTGGTCTGTGTCCAACATCTCAGAATGTGTTTGTGCATGTGAGAAAGAAAAAGAAGCAAAGCTTTTGGAAGCCTGAGAGAGCAAAACTTAAATAATCAAAAAACGAAGCAAAGGAGAACATGTCAAAAAGAAGTATTTTATGTGGTATTCTTGGGGGGAGGGGGGAAAAAAATCTTGCAAATGTATTCTTTAAGAAGTATGGAAATTCCAGTGTCTGCTGCATATAAGTGTCCAGTTTTAAAGCTCATTACAGTTTAAAAAATTACTTTGCAGCTGCTCTATGGATGTCAACACAATCTTAAACGTGTAGTTATAACCAACATTACAATAATTTATTCCCACAGGACCTATCAAGATGGCATAGCTGGCCATTAGCTTAATCTGGGCAGATCAGCTTCATGAATACTGGGTGCTTGATTTACAACAAGTCTGTCAGCACTTCTGGTTAGTTAGTTGATTAAAACTACTAAATAATGCAATCATTGTAAGCCAAAGGAAAAAAAAAAAAGATGAAGTAGTTTGCTGGAGCTTCAGGTGCCTTGTGCAGAAAGCTGCAATACTTCCACAGAAATTCTGTAAACAACAACATTGTCATTTGCTTCATTTAGACTTTTTGAGCAGTTTATCCAATAGCTACCCATGGCAGAGTGCTGAAGAAGCATCTTCTGTTTCCAAGCTGGTATTTTGCTGGGTTAATTCTGCTGCTTCTGGAGATCACTATCCTTTTCTAAAGAATTGTCCTGTGGAAGGGAAGGTAGTCAATGGCAACGTTTCATCAGCTTTGTGGGCATGTAGAAAAACTTGAGTTTCTTCAGGGGTGTGGTCCTCTTTGTAGGAAGTAATGCTGGTATCTTTCTGCTGGTGGGAATTACACATCGCTTGGGCTACCTTTATAAAACATTCCTTCACATATTGAAGGAGAAAGGGCTTATCCAACTCATTTCTATTCAGAATATTTTTCAGAATATGCCACCTTGTGTTTTTATATATTGACTTGCTGTTATTTTATATTAAGTCAAATTTGTGCTGTAGTGATTTCACTGTAATAAATAGAACTTGGTACAGCAACTAATTTTGCTTCTTTTTCTGCTTGCCCATGGATATCTAAGAATTTTCTCCCTGTTCAGAATCATTGCAATGTGATTTGTAGGTGTTACTATAGAAATAAGGTAACTAATCTGTTAGAGTAAAATACCTCAATTGAAACTGTTGTTCCCCTTGTCTATCACTTTTATCTCTGTGGCATCAATGCACATTATCATCAATTAAGGAAAATATATTGCTGAAATATACTTCTATTTTAATACATTTCAAGGTCTGGCTATATTAATCTTTAGCTCTTAGTATATACTTCACATTTTAAATTGGGAAAAAATAGAATCATTTTCTACTTGGCATTATTAGTAAGTCAGAAGTATTTATAAATGGCTAATATTAGTTAGTTTCTAAATTTGTAAGATAATATTTGCATTAGAAACAGAAATTGTGAAGTGTTGCATGATAAGGATTTGATCCACAATGTTGCCAGAATCTTTGGTAAGGTGAGCTAACTTGAACGATGTGCATTTAAATATGGTTAAGTGCAGGCTAATATTTCTAGGAAGGAAAAATGTAGATCAGTTATCTAATGGAGGATTGTTTTATGAAGCATAGTGATACAGAAAAGCAATTAAGAGCACATGGAAATGCAATCCTTGTGGATAAATGTAGGGAGCACACTGTAGCAATAGGGATTTTTTTGGTGGAGCAGTGTGTCTTGGCCTGACACTGAGACAAAAATTGCAAAACTGGTTAAGCAGAACTATATGGTTGATTTGGGATCTAGAAACCCTTCTTATAGAAGAGACTTAAAAAGCGTAATCTCCTTAGCCCATCAATGAATCACATAAGAGCTAATTCACTTGGAATTACATAAATAAGGAGAGTAATTGTAATCACAAAAATCTTCAGTTTAACAGACAAACCTTTTGAAAGATGCAGCACTTGAAAGCTGAGCCAAGAGACTTTTTTTTATTAAAAACCAAACCTAAAAAATAAATAAAAAAACCTCTTAGACTAACTAAGCCTTGGGGGGAAAAAAAAAAAGATAGGCCTGTGAAGTATTCCTTTTCACTTGAAATATTTAAGTCAAGAAGGTGGATTTTTCCAAAGGAATTGTTCTAGCTCTTCCAGAAATTACATAGACATCACTTGATCTGATTGTCACCTGTACTGTGCAAAAGGTCAGGCTAGAGAATCAGGGGGCTTTCTTCTCACCTGAAAACCTGTGATGCTATGAAACATCAAAATGAAAGGAAAAAAAACCCTTTAAAATGTTTTATAAGAATTTCAGAATATCTGCCACAATACTCAGATATTATTTGATTAGAGGCTGCAATGAATGGATTTTTAAAAGAATTCAAGGTAACAGACATTTTTAGCTCCATTACAGGGTGCTTTTTCATGTTTGTGTCACTAAACTTTGATAAATAGTCACTGGAACTGCAGTATCTCTTTTATTTAAGGCTACCCAGAACCTTTTCTCTCATGAGATTCTATTTCTTTTCCTCACTGGATTATCAGATTTTTTAGGACTGATACTTCCATGCTGGGTGTTCACCTCAGGATAATTTTCTGGAAAACATATTTCTATATTTGGTAGTGATCATAACCAACATCAAAAGCAAAATTACAAAAGCTAATAAAAATACACACTAATGCAAGAAGCAGTTCCAAAATATTAGATGGATTGGTGGGATCATTTCAAGATTTAGCAGGAGATTTCCTTCTCTTTTATATATGAAGTCTCAGCGGCAGAACTCTTTTTCTTATGTGTTGATAAAATATGAACAAGCTTTCGTATGGTTGCAAGTGCTAATCACAAAATAGCAAAGGTAATGAACACTGTAAGACACTTAGCAGGCAACATATAATAATCCCAGTGTCAGGTAGACTCTTTTTTCCAGTATGCATATGTAGCTCTTACTAATGAAACTCAAGCAGTACCTAATTACTAGTAACAGAAAATCACTGGCGTTTACCTCCCACATACAGAGTCACACCTTGCCCTCCAGGAAATCCGGAGAGCTTCCCAAGAACTATTCCTAGCTCTGGCCTAGATTTCAGCATTTTACAGCAGAAATTCATCAGAGCGATCATGTCTGGTGCACAAGGCTTAACTGATTGAAGAAATGAAACTCATCACGAAATCTGGTTTTAAGTTAGACCTTTTAGTACAGTAACTCTTTTGCTTGGTCTACAGGGTTCAGTAAGTTTGGTGCTCTGCCCAACACAGACTGATGCCAAAGGATATCTCTGTTCCTGCAGTAGGAGGCAGAGGACAGAATCGAAAACATCTTCAGTAAAAGTTACTGTACAAAATGACAAGGAAGAATTAGTTACTGTAATGTATTCGTTTGTCTATATTTTCAGTTTGATCATATTTTCCTCCTGCTTGGGAAAATATTTTGTGTCCTAAGTTTGTGAGGGATTACCTATGAAAGGGAATGTACAAATGATTGCCTTTGGCAGGAGAGAGTTAGGCTAGATGGTTCAAGCCCAATTTTTTTGTTTCACCGGTAGAGTTTCAAATCTGGAAAGAACTGACAGCATTCAGGCTGATACCGGGATTGTGTCCATCAGCTGACAATGCATCCAGTCTTTGCCTCCGCAACCTGACTTCAGATATAATGTGCAGTGCTAGTGCCAGTACGGGACTCAAGAGACCTGTCCTATTCTCAGATTCCTTCTTCACAAATACTTCATGGTAACCTCCAGTAAGACCCTTTGTGCCTTATTCTTCTACAGAATTAGTGTGAAAGCATTTTTGCCTTTTATGGATATATAAACATAATATATATTCTAGAAAGAGGAACAGTGGCCCAGCAAATCTCAATGGGAGTCCTCTCCTGGGACTGGAGTGGGAGACCATAATCGCTGCTTCTCTGACATGGTGACTAGAATAGGGAATCTAGCTCTTGATTGCCCAAGCCAGTAAATATTGATAAAGAATAGAGAGGTTTATACTTCCTCTGTATCTGGCAGCGATGTAAGGCAAAGTGGGATGTTGTAGATGGGGTTCATGTCCTAAATTCAAAAAGAGTGATGACAAATTAGAGGGATTTCATAAATAGACACAAGATATGATGAAAGGATTAGGATACTCTCCTTCTAATGTGGGGCTCAAGGAGTTCCACCTCTTTACTTTATCAAAGAGAAAGTTAATGGGGGCCTTTTACATACTCGTCTATGTACTAAATATCCATTTCAAAACACATGGCTTACCTGTAGCAGACAAAGATCCAAGACATGCAATCTTAATTTGTAGTTACCCAGAAGTCACCATTGAGAGGGTTACCAAGGATTATGGTAATTTTGCTGGTGATATTTATATCAAGATGTGATGTTTCCCCCTTAAAACGATACAATCTAGTTCAAACAGGAACTGGTTCAGGGAAATCTGCTCTCCATTACACAGGAAGTCAGACTAGCAGATCACACAGGTCACTTCAGGATTTCTAATCTGTTAATTAGATAATTTATATAAATTCAGTTTAATGGCTTCTGTGATTGTTAATAAACAGCATTTTTAATGTTTCATGCTTGACTGCAGCCTTACCTGATCTCAATTATTTCTTAGTATATGTGGGTGGTGGGGCTTTGTCATCCTACCAGCACCTCCACCTTCATCCCTACGGGTTGTCTCATTATCTTGTTACACAACCTGCAGGGTTGATATTGTTGATATGATGCTAACCACAGAATCATTGAGAGATGGAGCAATGGCATTGCTGGAGATCTCAACAAAACTGCACACAAGGTATTTATCAGACCAAGTTCTGTTGTACTTTTTAAAAGACTTAACCAGAATATACTGCTCAGATGGTTGTAGTCTCTTTGCAGGTCTCCGCTGAGGATTTTTAGCATGTCGTTCTAGATTTTTTTTACAACAAAATGTGTAATTTTCCAGGCTTTTGTACAGACTGAGGCTGATATTTAAATTTTTGTTCTCACTTGTTCATTCAGCTGTATTTTGCTTGGTAGTCCTGGGAACAGGCTGTCACCCTGACAAGGATGAACCACATCCGTTGGCCACACTGTTGTTTCTCTGGGCACTCCTCCAGCTTTGCATGGAAAGCAGCCTGTCCTTAATACCATCTCATGAGGAAGCAGTCCATCCTTTTGGGGACACAATGATTTGTTTTCCTTTGGGTTCAAGATCTTTCATTTCATTTTGCCTGTTGGCGGATATTAAATAAGGTAATTTTGTTGCTTCAGGCAAGATGTCAGCCTGATAACCTCATCTACTGGCTGTATTTCTAGGTATTATCCTACCTAAGGAAGAGGCAGGCACTCCACAAATTTCTGCAGATCAAAACTCTTGGAAAAGTGCTTTCCACTCATGTTTGCATTCATGAATTGTTTAATTTTTTCTCATTTCAAAACACAAGCTGCAGAAGATAACCCTCTTCATTCTTTTTGTTGTTCCACATTTTGTTGCCAGTTAATCTCCTGTTAGCTTCCTGAATCATCTGGCCTTTAAATACTTCTTACATTTCCAAGAATTTTTGACAATCACCACTTAAAACTTCAATGCTTACTGGATATTCCAGTGCATTCTCAAACTGAGCTACTGTGATTTGGAAAAGACGTTTACATATGTATAGTACTAGCAGAGAGGACTGTGTGGCAGAAACGAAACTACATACTTGGGGTGAAAAGCATTTCAACAGGTTTTAAGAAAAGCTTTGTTACTAGGTAAAGGCTTAGCATGAAGCCAGGATGATCTTGTGACTAATAATATATTAAACTCAGAAAAAATTGTTTAGAAGCAGAACTT
>NW_009935693.1:35628-48200 GCF_000696875.1 Nestor notabilis | reverse complement strand
CGGAAGAGAACCCACAGAAGGAAGGAAATGAACGGTTTGAGCCTGTTACTAGTAAATACTATTTATCCCTCCATCCACAGGCATACATCTTATTTGTACCACTACTACACAACCTAGACCAAACATGAGAACCATAACACTTCAGGGAGCTAAACATATAAAACTCCCATGACAGAATTAGCTTCTGGGACAGAGCTAGCTCATAAGCAATAAATAATACCAGAAGACTCAATAAACAGGATTAAACCCCATCAAAACCCCTACGCATTATCTGTAGATTTTGCGCACAACATGGAAGATGGTCCAGTTGTAAAGGATAGCTAAGTCAAAGTCGCACAGGCAAATGTAGTCCTATATTTTCTTGCTTTGGAATGCTTTATTTTACAGTATTGGATCTCTTCAGTTGTAAGTTTCTTTTTATATATAGTATCTTCATACATCCATATACAAGACTTACTGGAATCTTTTTCAGTATTAAGCCATCTGGGACACAGTGCTAGGGGAGTTTGGAGTAAAAGGAATCCAAATATCTGTTCTGGTAAAAGTGCTTTCTGTTCAGTCCAAGAGTTGTTTTTTAATAAGCCTAAAGAAGAAATAAACAAACAAACAAACCACAAAATGTAGATGTAGTTATGGTGAAGTAAGCCGGGGCATGTAATCCCTGCAATGGAAGGTGATGGCTGAGCTCAATAGAAAGCCAGTCGTTTGGCAGAGTCTGGGGCATCGGCACTGACAACATCCTTCTGGGAGTATTCAAACTAGAATATTCGAAGCAGTAACAGATACAAAACTGTATCAGCAATGAAGCAAATAGCTTTTTTTCTTTCTTCTTTTTTTTTTTTTTTCCCCTTTAAGAATAAACCCATGAGTTATAATAGAAAATATTGGCAAAAAGTGTCTTTGTGTGAAATACTGTAAAGGCTTATGCCTTTGAATGTATTAGGTCCAATTTGCAGGGCTGTTGCGACTTTGCCAATTGCATAATTTTCGGTTGTAATTATGAGATATTGCCATCAGAAAAGCTGACTTTCCTTTTGAAAGCCCAATCCCGAGAAGGTACCAGAAAACCAAGACTCACCCTCAGTATTTCTGATCATCCTTTAACAGTTTCTTCTGATGGGGTAACACTGGTTACATAATTGCTTTGCTAGAGAGCTTTTGAAAACTGGTCTCTCAAGCTTAGAAAATCTGCGTGAAGAAAGTAATAGTTATCATTCAGACTTGACGCCAGACTCTAATTACTACTTCAAACACAAGAATACAACATCAACAGGGTTTTTTTTAATCTCTGGTACACTGCAGTAGCCACACCTACATCCTCTTAGAAGAAATGTATTTCTCTTTTCCTGAATGCTTTGCACGAACATGTATTATTGTGTACATGTAACTTGGTCCAGAGTTCAGCTTTTCTCGTTTTTTACTCCGCTGATCTCATTGTCATGCTTCATACAATACTGCGTTTAAATTACACTAGGCTTACTTCAGTTGCTGTTACCCTTCAAAATTCCCCTTGCTTAGGAAAGATACTGTGCTGATGGTATACGTGGTAAGGGCCATGAAGCTGCCGTTTCACTTTGCCCTTGCCACATTGGTTTAACTAATCTGCTCAACTTGGTTGTGCTCGGTAGCATTAGGTTTAAGAGTGTCACTTGATCCCAGAACGTGCTGGGCTCATATAGCCAGACAAGACGGGGGCCATGAAGTAAAGATTATTTTCTTATCTGCAGTACTGTGTTTCACCTTTATTGCACTATCTGTTCGGATGGCAGTCGCTTTAGTTGGACTACCAAGCTAAGCCCACAAATAGCATTATTACATGATTTTCAGAGCAGCCAAACCACATGCTTCATTCCTCATTTCTTAGACTGATTGTATACATGCTGATTGTTAAAAATGAGGGCACTAGACACCAAAGGAATTCAGCATTAAAGAAATACTGTGTTTTATTGAAAAACATAATGAAACCCTAAGTTCTCGGTTCCTGCAGGATCCTGAGCAGTGCTCACTCTCTCAAACAAAAACCCCAAGCCCCCAACTGTATATTTTGACTATGTGTATCTGACTTGCAAAAAGCACAGGTTTTGAAATTTTCCTATAGTTTTCCAGTAGAGACACAGGCTTCCTTAAAAAGTTTAATGTATGGAAAATATGTGTGAGCTTGTATTTTGTAGTCATATTTGTGGCTTTCTCGAAGGTTGCCTGTAGACTTCTCTACACCCAGGGACTGAAAATCACTGCCATATATTACACAGACATACTAGCATGGTAAACGTATTTCTTTTAAAGGGGCTTGTCTGAAAATGTTTGTAATTTTTTTTTTTCTTGATATGACCTGCAGTGCAGACCCCATATGGAACATAATTTGAAATTAATGAGAAAGCCCTAGTTGGGGTACTACACACTCCCACAGAACGTTTTCCTGAAACACCTACCATTAGTTGAATTTGGTTTGTTTGAAAGAGTCTGTGTTGTCAGGCTGATTTTGGTGATCAGTAATGAAGAACAGAGGGGGGCTTTCTTTAAGGAGCTAAAATAAGACTCTGAAGAGCTGGGCATTTGTGGGGCAGATGGACTTACCCATGGAAAGTGTAACAACCTCCTCATGTTGCGCATTATGTACATTGTCATACAGTGACTTGATAGTGCTTTATTATGCAATCCTAGGATTGGAAGAAGCATAAGGTGTCACCCAAAGGGAAGAGAGGGGGAACTACTAATGCTGTTAGCAGAATTTCCACTTTGCAGTACCAAAACAAGACCTGCAGAGATGCTTGGGAATGAGTTCCCTCATCTTGGCTTTCCCACATTGGTTTTTCACAGAATTTAGCAGGCAGAGTGTACCCAGGATTTGTTCTTAGTCCTTGAGAGAGATCTTGAATCTCCCTGGAGAAAAAAACATTCTTTCTATCCCCATTGCTCAGTTTCCTTAGTACTAATAACACAAGATAGGACCGGGGAAATACAGCATTCAATCTTCATTCCGCCAGAGACAGGCTTCAAAAGAATATCTTAAATGACTGAGATGTAAAATAACACCTCTAAAGGGATATAACTTCTTCCTGATTTGAGCACTGAAAGTAAAGCCAAGAACAGCAAAAGAGACAGTGTTCACCAAAAGAGGTTCCTCTCTGCTCCTGCATGGTCCTGCTTCAGAGAGGTTCTTCTGTCAAAGAAAGAGCCCACACATGTAGCCACTCTGACGTCCATCCTAACAGCCACCCTGGAGCACCAGGGACAAGGCTGCGGTCAAGCCAAGGAGGTGAAACTCCTGCTGGAGATATTTCGACAGTGTTGGGACTACACTACCATCCTCTAAATACAGTTTGTGTCATAGACCACGAAAGGTTCCGATTTTATCCTTCAGGTTTTATGGGTGATTCCCATGTCTTTGAAGTTCTGTTCCCACTGAAGATGAAGGCAAATTCCCACTGAAGATGAAGGCAAATTCCCACTGATATTAATGGGGCTAGGATGTGTCCTTGTCTCTATTTTTGCTGTTGTTTCCTTTGTTGCAGAAGACCTATTCCTTTATTAAAGCTTTGCCTGGGGGGGGGAACAAAAGCCAGGTTACTAAATAAATTATGAAATATTTACATTTCTGAAGCCAACCCCTTATGCCTAGCTCCTCCTCTGATATTAAGATGACACTTTTTATAGAGCTACAGCTTCTATACTGCCATTATTCCTCTGTGGGATCCAAGACCTGGAGGTGACAAAACAGCAGGCCACCATGAGCCAAGTGACAGTAAGTAGCATTTAGGAATGCTTGCTGACTTTGACTCAGTGCAGTGAGAAACAACAATGTTAGACTGGTGGTGGTTTGTTTAGTGCTGGAGAGCAAAGTAGGATCAGAGATGAAACCAAAGAAAATATAAAACTGGGGAGGTTTCTAAACTAAGCTTGATTTTTACCTAAGAATAAAAGGCCTTATGTTGCAGGTATGTCTATAGTAATAATCCCAAGAGCAAATTGTTAAAGGCATCAATTTGCTTAGCACTGTTTGTTTGTTCTTTTGTATCTGTACTTACTTTTTTTGCCTCCAGTTCTCTCAATGCCACAAGAATGAGTGAAGCTAGCTTTA
This sequence comes from Nestor notabilis, assembly GCF_000696875.1. Taxonomy (NCBI): domain Eukaryota; kingdom Metazoa; phylum Chordata; class Aves; order Psittaciformes; family Psittacidae; genus Nestor; species Nestor notabilis. Next base: position 44,119 of record NW_009935693.1, on the reverse strand, counting down.
GTGTCATCATGTGTAGTGAAATGATCTGCAGTTACGCTTGTGAACATTTTGCATCTCTTTTTTCCATTGTATTTTTGTGTTGACTTTAAACCTCAATAGTAGCTCCCTTCTTTAAAAGCAAATGGTTTAGCATGTTGTTCAAATATGTGTGGTTCAAACTATTTAGCTTAGCTTATGAATTTCTCCCACCCACTTTTACATATTTAGTGCTTTTGACTTTGATTTGCCCCACCTCTTGTAGGTTTGGTAACAGACGTGTAATGACTTTCTCTTCAAGTGCTGGTTTGTTGGGGTTTTTTAATACTTGGCTAAGCCACTTCACTTATGCCTTTCATTTTTATCTCTCAGGCATAGCCTATGGAGACTATGTCTGTAAAATGGATTAATGCTAAATAACTATCATAGTAAATGAAACATCCTATTAACTGGATTTCTGCACAGTTAACTCCTGATGGTTCTCTGTCACCAAACTGCAGGTCTCTTTCCTCCCTGGTGTTGCCCATCCCAGTGCTCCTTTTGCTCTTCCCTTGCTTTTCCCTTCTCACTCACCTTCAGTTGTCTTCCCTCTTCTCCATTTCTCCTGCTCCTGTTCTCTTTTTGCTCCTGTTTCTCTGGTTCTTCAAGCATTGCGGCAGTAAAGAGGAAGGCAGGTTGGTGGGCAGCTGGAAGCACAACCGCACTAATTGTTCCTATTTGCTGTGCATCATTTCTTCCATGGTCTTCCTTTGCAAAATGTCGCATGCAGAATTGTCAGTTCCCTCATTCTCACCTTGACTTTCATGAAATAAATATTTAGTAGTTAGAAAGCAAGAGAGGAAAAGGTGCAGATTCCATTTTGCACAATGCCTAGGATTTACAAGGTCAGTAATGTGAATGAAGCAGCTTTCAGAGGAGGGAAGGAAACTTCCTGAAATGGGCATTTTGAATCCTCAGCATGAAGTGGTGGACAGTGGTGATGGGCGTACTCATATCAGCACAAAACCACTTTTTTAAACTGCACTATAGCAAGAGAAATACTGATTTTTGGCTGACACACTCTTAGCCCAAAAAGGAAATCTGAAAAAAGACAGGTACAAAAAAGCCTTGGACCTAAACACTCCCACACTTCAGAAAGTCAGAAGTAAGGAACAAAAAGAAAACATTTACTGTTAATGGCTTTTAGTGAGCTTTTGGCAGGTCTTGGAATGTAATGGGGAAACCCTGAACTGCTGTAATATGACATGTTTAATTGCGGGCATTAATGCATGTGAAGACAGATTTTTGGGTTATTGTATGACAATGCACAACTGTGTGGCTAATTTGCATACAAAATTTCTATGATTAATAAATTAGGCAATGCCAGTACAAGTGTACTACAGTGAACCACTTGTAGCAATCGTCAGCGCTCGAGCAGGCAACATCAAATAGTATGCTCTGCTCCGGCAAAGCTTTGAATATATGAATATTAGTTTGCAGTTCCTAGGCTGCAAAGTGATCAGAGGAGGGGAAGAATGTTCCTTACTTTTATCCCTCTTACAGGAGAATCAGAAAAATCACCAGAATACCTTGTGCAGAAATGTCAAACAAATTCAACTGATAAAAAATAAAATCAAGAGGATTTACTAAAAATCACTCGAGTACAAGTGTAACACAGCTGTTTATAAAAGCAAGATATAGTTTTTTCAAGTCCTAATATTTTGTATTTAACAGTTTGAGTAAAATGAACATATCAAATATGCATAGAGTAACATACTCAATAGTGGGATTAAAAGTTAAAAGCATAAAGATAAGCATACAATGAACATATTATGAGCTAGCTCCTGTGCAAGGCAAAGATCTGAAAGTGCTACAACTGATTTCTGAGTTCGTATGCAGCTTCTTTTACTGTATTCACAATGAATTCATATGAGAAAATTCAGCAAATTAGGACTTTGATCTGGTATCTCCAATATCAACAGAGAAGTGCCAGATGTGGCTAAAATACTCAGGCTGTCAGGGTATCTAAAAAGCATTGATATTGATAGCCTAGCTTGAACTTTCAGATCAGGCTCTCTGCCCTGTACTATGAAGAATTTATTCCCTGCTACAAGAAGGGTTTTTCCGTGCTTTGCCTAGCATATATTTCTGTTCATCTCCACTCTCATCTTTAAATCCCTGTCTTTTTAAGAAATCTCTTGTGAAATTAAATTGGTGCATCATATTCTTGCATCACATTCCGAGCACAGTTAGGCTTTAGGTTACGGTGAGCTTTCAGAAGACAGTGCCAGCACCACTCTCTATCCCAAACATTTTACCCAGGGCATAGGCAGCTTGTATGTTCTGAAGCAATTACTATGCTAAGTATCCAGTGATGTATCTTCCCAGAAACTGGAAATCAAGGTATAAAAGAGATCCACTCAATAATTTATGGGCGTTAACATATGGGCGTAAGTTTCTCTGGGGATAATTAGGTGACTATGCTAATAACAGCAAGGATACTTTGATACATTAAAACAAAATCTCACAGTGATGTTCCTGAGCATTTCATTACTGTCAGGAGTGTATATATTTAAACAGAAGAGGGAGATGAGACAGGCCCATATGTGTTCACTAAAATAACCCTCTCCCTTCACGCCACAGGCAAGCAGAGGAAGCCCTGTTTGACTCAGGCGTTTGCAGTAGGTGTGTTCGCTGCAAACTTCCCATTGTGGGAATAGAAAACTACACACAGTGTGCTGAGAGGGGAGCAGGGTGTGCGGTCTGTGTGGATGGCTGGAAGAGTGGGCATTACTGACAGTGAAACAATCAAAACCTCGGGGGGGTGGGGGTTGCAGGACTTGTGTGCAGCCTAGCACACCTCAGAGCAGACTTTGCTGTGGTTCAGAAGTGCAGCGGCAGAGCTCCATGACAAGTCGGAGTGCCAGGCTCCACGCCTCGGAGAGGGGAAAGTTCTCAGCTCAGTCAGAGAAGTTTCTCCCAGAGCTTCCCTGGACTTGCTGGCAGACGGCTGGCACAGAGCCCCGGGTGTCACTGAGAAATTCTCCAGCCCATTGCTCGCCGCTCCCATTATGAGGGCTCTGTATTTTCAGTCATTGTGGAGACACCAGAACCAATCGCACCTTGAAGGCTGCCCTTTGAAGTGGGCTCGGATTGCAACGCCTGTGCCTGTTTCCTAGTATTGTAACCACCCTGGAATTAAACTTAAATTCTTATGTCTTCAAATTTCTTTTTTATTTATCTTTTTTTTTAGCATTTCCTCTAATGGGGCCAATGTCTGATCCTTTCAGCTTTTGCACTAAGTCTGTGTAAAATTACACTCTTCTAACACAGTGAACCACTACCCTAGCAATCCACAATTTCCAGTGTTACTGAGGCATCCTCATGGATACAAGGGTTTATAGAAAAACCATCAGGGGTTTTTTTGAGCAGTGACAGGAGGCAGGGTTCTGCCTTCTCCCTGGGATGATGGTGGCTGTGTTGAGGGTAGGAGATGCCCCAGTGGGTGAGTGAGTGGCAGGCATGTATTTTCGAGAGGCTGTATTTGCATTTCCTGCCCCTTGCGAGCTTGTCAGGCCTGCTGGGACTGAGTCTCGGCTTGTGGAAATGATTACAAGGCAATTTATACCAAACAACAATCCCTACTGTTGTGTTTGTTACAAACTTGGCTTCAGTACAGTAATGCTTAGTAGATTAATAATGTCTGCATTTGGCCTCTCCTCTTCCCTGAGCAAACAATTTTCATGTATCATACATGTTCTCATTTAGTCTAACTAGAACACAGTCCAAGGGTCAGAATAGCCATACCTGCACGTTGAGGAGAGGAGACTCTGGGTTTCCACTCGAGAGACCAGCTTTATCCCCTCTCCACACCAGGGTCCAAGAAGACATCTGCTTTTGCAGCATCAGCTTTGCTGGGCAGGTCCCCCTGAAATCACATAGCAGGGCAGTGCCAGATGGCCCCTTCTGCAAAAGAGGATCTGTCCAGTTGAAAGGGTTGCAGTGGGCAGCAAAGGAAGCACAGAGTCACTAGGACAGGCAGATACTTCTTGAGCATTTGGCATTTCAAAAAAGAACCCCAAATTTAAAAATAAAAAAAAAAACAAAACCAAACCATACATATATAAATATATATATATAAAGTATGCAAAAAAAAGTATTTCACACCAACAATTGGTCACAGTGCGTGCTATGAGGGCGTACAAGGTTGACTAAGTGGCTTCCGGTCTTGCCTTTACACGGGAAGCCCAAAAGTTACAAACCCCTTAAAACTCTGTATGGCTTATCTTGTCGATTATCAGTCTCTTGTGGGAAACAGTGAGTCTGCCCACGTTACGTAATGTGTGTAGCAGGAATACCAGGATATGCAAATACAGAAGTTACACAATGAAAGCAAAACTAAATTAAAGCTGTTTACAGTCAAAAATGAGAACCGGCACTACAGCCTTTTTATTGCTACACCACTGAAATGAGTGTGTGCCACAACCTGGCTATTTAGGTGCTTGTAATGTATGGTACAACTGTTTCTCTCCATCTTCCCACTGCAGTTTATACCTCCTCAGTAACAACTAAAATGGCGGCTACCCATCGTGGGTGTAATGAAAGGGGAATGCTGTAAGTAGTCTTGTGAAGTTTATGGCAGCTCTCATTTGATCAAATTATTAAGAATAGCAATCAGCATGTAAAGTCAAGTGATGGGCTGTTGACTTCTAGCCTGGGGAGCAGGGCTGTGGCAACACCGTTGTGACAGCTGGTAGATGGAGACTCTTTGCTATTGAACTCGGTGACCCAAACACTGAGGCTGAGCATCTACCGTAAGAAATACAGGTTGTGTCACAGGTGCAGGTGTCCTCAGGTGCACCACGGTGAACCTCCGCAGCACTGTCTCCAGTGGAGAATTTCTTGCTGTTCCTGTACATTAAGGTCATGCATATGCAAAGCTATGGGTAAGATACAAGAGTTCAGACTGGTAGGTTAGGTTAGTGTCTGCCAAGAAAAGGTGGGCACGAGAAAGGAATTTTATCTTGGCTTATCTGAGTGATGCCTAATCATCCCAGTGCTCAGTGCTGGTGTCACTGGCAATTTCCGCTGCCACAAATAGGCGCTGCTTGGCCACACTAAAAAGAATGAAAAGTATGTATGTAAAACAATTTGAAAAGCATGAGAGAAAAAACATTATCAAGCAAATTATTTATCAAAAGTTATCAAATGCAGGGAAGAGAAAAAGAGCTGTTTTGCGAAGAATATCTAAGCTACCTACATTATTTTCACTGAGCTGAGAGCTCGGTTTGCCTTTGATTCAGATGAGTAAATATGAAACCTGCTTCTGCACAGTTCTCCTCATTAAGCACATACATTAAGGCCACATACATTATGGTTATTTCTTCAAGAAGTATGCACAAATGTTTTCTGAAATTGATTTGTTTGGTACTTTGTACACTTTGTGGTTTGGTTGATTTTTTCAGGGTGGAAAGGGAAGAAAGTCTCTGATGACAGCTTGTGGTTGTGGGGCATTTATTGTTATCTACTTCCTTCTAAGACACTGTTCTCGAGGATCAGTGGTATGGACTATGAACACAGCAAACCAGAAATACTAGTAGGACAGCCAGCTCTTGAGACTGGAGTTTATGTTAGCAACTCAGGAAAAAAGCTACAAGTGAGATATAAATATATTTAGAAACACACTAAATACAGACGCACCTTTGAAATCTGAACCCAAAAGTGTATCAGGATTTTGCAAATTAGCTTTGTCTTCAAAGCAAGTCCATGCAAACTTCAGCTCGTAAGGCTGAAAATTAACAACCATTAACATTTGCTGTAGTGTGAAAATGTAGATGAAATAACATCTTCCTTTAAATATTTTCTTGTCTCTTTTATTTTTGAATTTTTCCTAATTATCCCTGTTTTTCCTTTGGCAGCCATAAAACCTTGTAACCAACCACAAATAACTATAAAAATGGAAGAGGGAGACTGTAAACAGACCATTTTCGCTCTTAATTTATTTTGCTTATTCATATTTTGGACATCTTTATTTGTTTATAAGATTGCTGTACATGAATAAAAGCACTATAAATGCTCCCAAGCTATCGGTTACAAATGATTTAAAGCTCATTTCTTCTCTAAAAGTTAATCATGTAAAAATGAAGCCTTCCTGTCCACAGATCTACTTGTCTCCCTTTGTCTATATCCAATTATGTCAGCTCTTTAAGAGAGACAGCTCAAACTGAGCAGAAATGCTGTGACTGATCTCAACATTGCCTGGATTATGGGGCGATTCTGAAGCATTTTGGGGTACTTTTGTCTTGCTAACTGCCCAGCCCTGACAACCTAGCTAGTGAGGCAGGTTCCTGTTGTTCCTCCCATCCCATGTCCAGTATCACTCACAAGTTCCCCTGGGGATGCCTGTGCATGGTCACTCAGCAATGTGCTTTGGTGCATCCTTGTATGGCAGCATCCCAGGCCGGTGCTGATGGCAGGAGGAGCTGGGGACAGCACAGAGTGTGCTGCTGGTGCAGCCTCCAGGGAAAAATAGCCATAATTTACCTACAAACTGCCTGCTTTCACAGCTAGCAAGTTGAAAGTCCAACACATCTGGCAACTCACAGGGCTATTTTTCAGAGGAAGAATATAGTTTAAGGGAGACATTTCCTACACCTTCTGTGTAATGAGGGGCTGTGCTGTTTGGGAGGAATGGTTCGTTATATCACTGTGGAAGCATCAGTGCAACTGTCATAGTGGATTATCAAATTTCTGAAGGCTTTGTAGATATGCTCGTTCTGCATACAGATGAACCCACCACTTCTCCAAGCTTGCTCAGCAGCCCGGTTTAAGTCTCCAATGCAGGTCCACTGATCTTTGTATTCCCTTGAAACAGCCCATTTAGAATGATCGTTAATTGAATAAAAGGTGAAATTCAATGGCATCCGTATTAGGTTTATGTTGTAGACATGGTAGTCGAGAGAACAGTTTGAGGGAAGTTTTTGGCCAGAATGCTGCCAGAATTCAGCCAACAAATCGGTCTTCAGTTCCTGAGCCATCCAGGCCACGTAAATATCTGTGGAATAACACAGGGAAATTAGTCTTTCCTGTTCCTTTGCTTAAGAGGGAACTGCAAAGCATCACCTAAAATGGGCTGGTTTATTCCCAATGCATAAAGTGAGCTAGAGGGGATTTTGCCCCCTCCCCTTATTTTGACTTTTGTTTCAGAACTTTGTTTCTACTTTTCCTCCTTCTCCTGGAAAACCTGTTACAAACAATCAGCAGCAGAAAGAAGGTGGGAGGGGAAATGAAGCCTTATTCATAACAAAGAAAGCAAATGATCAAACCCCTTTGTTGTTACTGTTGAATAAGAGGAAATAAATTTTCTGAAAATCCGTTGTTGAACACCTTAAAGCATTTGAAGGACCAGACAGCTTTTTAATTTGTGGGGCTGACAGAATATCATGATGGGACACAATTCCTTGTTCTTTGTTACATTTATTTCTGAAGCTGAACTTTTTTACCCTCCTCAAAGAAAATATTAATTGGCAAAGAATGTATTAATTGCTTATTTCTCGACTGAGAATGCATGATTGATAGGTAGAGCAACAGGTTCTCTTACCATCTATGAACAAATGTGACTTTGCAAAGTGGAGAAAGGTTTCCCCATGAGCTGACTGGAGCTTGGAGAGGTGGCGCAAGGGGATGGAGGGCAGCCGGGACCCTGCACAGAGCTTCTGCAGATTTGGGAGATCAGCTTGGAAGATGTCAGGGATGGAACAGCTGTAGATTCCTGGATTATAACTCAGCATCTGTTGGTCTGAGAAAAACCCAAATAAGTGAACGCTTGCAGAATTAAAATGAGTTAAAGAGAAGCAATCAAGAGAGTAAAGTTCTGCCTTGGAAAGGAAACATAAATCCTTCTTAATCTTCACAGCCTACCTCCTGGAGGAGTTCAAGTATCAAAGTATCTCAGTTTAGCTGCCAAAACCATATTTAATTGCTTTTTATTCTGACTGGCCCTGCAGCACATAGACTGTCTGGGGGAGTACACTCAGGTTTTTCCACTTACACCTCATGGGTCTCAGCAGAACTGTTAACTGTGGATCTCTGTCCACTGCCACCTCCACCCCGGCTCATCTTCAAGCCTTTAAGCAGTCACACAGCACTCAGATGGCACGAGTAAATCCAAGCCTGTCCGTATTTGCAGGAGTAGTTTGCAGTCAGTTAGCTGCCAAGCCACATGCAAACAGAAGAGCTGCCAAATGGTCTAGTTTGGTTTTAAGGAGAACAGAGCTTGACTTTCAGCATCTGGACTGAATTTGCAGAAGAAATGTACTTCTCTGTACAGTGCTCAGCTTAACTGTAGAAAGTCCTTGTCATGGATGTCATCAAGAGCAAGGGAACAAATGGGCTCATTAGATGAGTTCATGGAAGACCGGTAAACACTTCCCAGTGTTTCTGGCTCAGGAAATCCCTGAACCACAGATTGCCAGAAGCTGGGAGGATGGAGCAGGAAAACCACTAGTGTTTGCATCTCATTTTCTTGTCCTCTTTC
>NW_009935693.1:0-35604 GCF_000696875.1 Nestor notabilis | reverse complement strand
TTTCCCTAAACATATGCATAGATGCACTTCCACTAACAGAAACCTGATTTTGATAGCTCTGGGGTGTAGCCAGCCTGGTAATTTGCGCAGTGTCTGTATTTCATTAATACCATTTGAGGTTTGTAACTGAGAAAAGAGTGAAAAACAGTGTGAAAAGCATTTAGGAGCATGCCAGTATGACTTTTTGTAACATCTTTTGATAGTCCCTTTTTAGGATTCCAGTACCAGGTACCACTGTCAGATTGTTCCGAATCTTACAGGTATAGGTTTGGGGGTTTGTGTTTGTTGGCTTTTTTCCTTTTTTTTTTTTTTTTAATTATTTATTTTCACCATTGGTATTTTATGTGACAAAAAGTACCTGGGGACATTTTGGATGATATTTGTTCCATACTTCATAATTTCTGACAAGTCAAGCCTACTACTGCAGCTCAAGCAGTGGTTGCATTATGTTTTTAGAACTGCAGACAACTGCAGCTGAACAAGCTATTACTGTTAAAAATTCTTAATCATCCTACTTTATATTTCCAAAGCATTTTGTGTGCATGGACTGAGTTTACCCTCAATAAGCATTTGTGACTGTTATTATCATCCCAATAGTCCCCATGGAGAGATGGAGTTAGAGTGGAAGAGTGAATTTCCCGCATTCACAGAGGAAATCATTAGATAAACATGACTGAAGCCAAGAACACTGTTTTTAGGCCCCACTTGGTTTCGCAATCTGACTATGAAGGGCAAGAACAAGCAATTTTTGAGGCAAAGCCTCAAGGAAAGCAGTCAGAGAGGTGTGGTGGGACAAAGGCTTTCTCAGGAGGAAGCTTTTCATACCGATTTCAGTGAACTGGTCAAATTTGAAGGTTATACAGATGGCCGTCTGTCCGTAGAACTCCCCAGTAGCTGGATACCCATAACCATCCTCAGGGATGGGAGGGAACAGGGGCACACTGTGAATCACCCAGAAACCTTGTGATTTGTCCAAGAGTAGAAATCCTGTCAAAAAAAGTTATTGCAAATGAATGAAGGAGGAAAAACCCCTGAGATGGTAAAGCTGTGTCCTACTTTGGATTTGCTGCTGTAGACACCATACTTCGGTGTGTTTATGTCTACAGTAAACTGGCTCTAGAGTAATGGATTTTAGGAGACACCATTTTGTATTAAAATGACATTAATTCTCATTAATTCTCTCCTACGTAGGCAAACTCAAACTATCACCATGTTTCTTTTGAAAAAGAAATCTTTTCAAACTGCTTCTCTTTCTCTGCTTAGATTTTGCCTTCAAAACGTCTGTTATTTAGTGGCTGTGACCCTTTCTCCACTGCTCATTTTCTTTCCCTTCATATATTCACTGCATAAGGGGAAACAGACTCTGTCAACACTGTGTCTTCCTTTCCAGACCAAATTCTCTTCCAGAGGGCAGCAGCAGAGAGATGGGCTGTGCCTTTCCTGCAGCAGGGTGCTCTGCGGAGAAGCACAGCTCCGGAGACATCCCCACCGCTGCAACCTGAGCACACAGCCCTGCAAAATGTGTTCGTTCTGGAGCCAGGCTGGGCAAACCCCATCTGCCTCCTCAAGGGAACAATTAGACCTACACTAAAGTTTATGCCTAAAGTCTTGCTTTACTTTAACTGCATATTTTAGTGCTTCCATGATCTTGGCAGCAACTTCTTGCCCCAGAGAGAGAAAGAGCGGAGGGGGTTATGTTTAGGGTGCCTTTGCCCTCACACCTTGTACTGCTGTTGCCGTTAGGCTCAGGATGATGTGGTTTATACTCACGGAGAGGAGCTATACGAGTTTCAGCTCTTGAAAACAAAGGGTCCATAAGCCCTCAGAGTTTTTCAACACAGCACAGGCATAGCAAAACAAAAACAGAAGCTGCAGCATATATAACTATACAACAAACCACACATCATGCAAATCATTCTCCAGTTTTGCTTTAGGCAGAAATTTTAGATCTGCAGATAGACAAACAGACATGTAGATGTTATCCACAACTTTAGAAAGGAGAAAATAATAGCTTGGGACTCTCCCTGTACCTTTGGTATGTCCTCTTTTCCACCCATCTGACTGAGGGACCTCATCGTTGTATATCGCATATGCAATGCTGTTCTTCTGCAGGAAAACACACATTTCTGAAACATGACATTGAGTGAATAGGAAGGCTTTTAAGTGAACATCTGCTGGGAACAGAAGAAAGAATTCAGGACTTCTCTGTGTGAACATCACGAGCCTGATCTTTCTCCCAATTCAGCTGACACAGTCTCTGCAGAAGTTACAGTAAAATAAACCTGAAGACTCAGCATTAGGGTCCCAGTCAATGTAAGTTGGAAGTTCTCTCAGTCATTGCAGTAGACATTCCTCAAGAGGACAGATAGGCTCACTAAGACAATTTAAATGGGGTTATTTGGCACACACTTGCAAAGAAGTCTTTTTTTGTGCCTCTCTGATTTAGCAACCAGATTTGCTGAAAATATTTGCCAAGGAAAGATTGACTGACAAATGTTCTTATGAAGGACAAGCAAATAATGCTTTGGAAAAGCAACTAATGCATTTTTTTGCAACATACTTGCATACAAACACACCTTATTCCCCCTCGACAGAGACTTCAAAGGAGCTGGGACATGCTTCCCCTCCCGATGTGCTTTGAGTTTGCAAACAGTTTATTACAATTACTGCAACTGGAAGAGGACAGTTGACCAGTTTGCCAATATTTGACTGGCTTCTGGGAATCTCTTCTACATATAAATTCATGACACTACCACTAACCCTCAGCAGAAATGCAAAGACACACCCATCTCCAAAGGGTACTATGGAAGTGGTAAAAAAATAACTATAGGCAGATCTTGTTGTATTTTATAATCACTTCACACAAATATAAACGAGGTGTCTGACTGTGAGGTTAAAAGAATAAAAGGCCTAACAAGCAGCGTATCACTGCTGAAGCAACACAGTGATTTCAGGGGGGAAAGCAAAACCCCAACTTGATTTGGGACAGAGCATGAAACACACACATGGGAGGGCTTAGACAAGTGTCTATGACAGTCATCACTGGCCCTGGCCTGAGTTCACAGCCAGCTCACAGCTCAGATGTTGCTCTGTGTGAATTGTAGAGAAGCAGTCAATGGGACTATGTACCAATGCTCACTTTTTTGATGGGCAACACTTTGACTAGAAATTAGAAGTTTGAGAACAATTTCTAATTGTAGCCAAAACTGCAAATAATCTCCCAGCTGTCAAGACGCTCCCCTTGATGTGTTTTAGTAGATCCAGTCCATCAGGTCCGGCCATAACTACGTGCTTATTTTGGCTGGTTTAATTTCATTTGCGTGTAATATCAAGTAAGCATACCAGCAGAATAGTAATTAAATGTTACTTGCCTGGGATTCATATGTCTCGTACAGCTGCTTCAGTGTTTGCCCCAGAGCACCCTGTGTCATGTTGACGAGGTATTTTCCAAGCTGCCACTGTGGAGCCAGGGTGTCCATGTACATGTATTCCAGCCCCACCATGGGAATCTCTCCCTTGGTGTGTTTTGGCAACTTGTAAAGAGCAAACCTGCAACAGTGAAGAGCAATTGTTTATTTACAGCCATCCTGTTTTAATGGAGGTGTAAATCAACACCTCCTCCCTGACTGAGGATTTAAGAGAAGGGTGATTCTGAGTGTGCCTATGCTAGTGGGGGACCAGTGCCACCAGTGTGGAGCACGGACATCTCAGCTTGAGATGGTGACCCAGTGCAGGAACCAGCAGCAGTTCAACTGCACAGTACCTGCTGCAGACAAATTTGTTCTGCTTCTTAGCAAGCAAAGGGGGCTGATTCAGCACAAAACTCATCTTGCTGTGGCTGGACTGCTGCTCGTACCCTGGAAGAATTTGAGGTAGCCCTGATGTGGAGTCACATTTAGCTGCCAAATCCCTATTACTCCTGGTTCTGGTAGAGAACCTCAGGTCCCAGACTTAGTCTGACATTCTCATGGTCGACCTGGACACCTCTTACAAATATATTTTAATTTTACATAAATATAACTTTACATGAAATAAAATTGTGTATTGTAATTATAAAAATGCTTAATGTTATGTTTATACATATTAAACCCATAAAATAAGTATAAAGCCATGTGATAATGTTATTCCAATCCTGCTTTTCATAACAGACTCACGCTCTCCTGAGCTGTTGCAGACTGGATATTTGCAAATCGTTAGCCAGAAAGACAAATCTTTTCCCAAAGATTGAGTATTATTTGAGTATATAAGTATTCTCAAAATACTGAGTACTCAATATTGTCAGCAAATGGCTCACTTCATATTAATGTCCCTGATGAAGTAAACAGGTTTTCCCAGTGTACAAGCCCATGGGATTAATTGCAATGTAATTAATTGAGACACTTTCTTTGAGTGCCATACTTGAGTAATTTGTTATTTACGTCATAGTAAGAACTGAGTAGCATTATTTTTGATCCTATACTATTTACCAAAAATGCAGACTGACTGTGCATAACCTTTCAAGTATAGCAGGAGGAGTAAGCCTTTCCCAGTGTATTTACAGTCTTGAGTTGGTCCAGAAAGGCAGCTCTGAAAGCAGGTAAGAAGTGGCAGGAAAGCATGTTGCTAGAGGAACACTGAATCAGTGGGAAATGTACAGGCAAGAACACACCACTGGTGATCCTGGTAATCCACCTGCGTTGCCAGTGACTGAGTGATGTTCCTTAAATATCTCAGGAGGAATTGTTGCTGATGACAGACCGAAGAGAAGAAAATTATTTGGATAGCAAGGCTGGGGAGAACTTTACACGCACAAGGATTCACAACAATCCCCTTTATCTGAAATGAAGATTCGGAAAGGAGAGGAACAGCAGTAACTACAATAGTATGAGCTGATCCAGGAATTAGTATCTGAAGCCTTTCCAAACTGCTTTGAAATGTATTGGAAAATTTATGTTCTTGGGTGTTTACAGCCTTGCACCTGGCAAATCTGCATTAGCAGGTATGCTTATGGAAATGCTAGTGCTCGAGCTATCAGCAAATTGCTTGCCAGCTCCCAGTGGGTACATGTTTTGGCCCTTTCCCGAAAGCCAGCTGAGTGTGTTAGCAATAGAAGTTGTATAAAAGTCTTCACTGCTATTTGTGCACAGGAAGTTTCTCAAGAGCTTAGGCAGTGGTAGGAGCACAGTGAAAGTTATTTTCATGAGAACCAGAAGGCGGCAAATCCGCTTGTACCCAATTTGCATTGTCACATTGTTTCCTTGTGACTGAACACTAACTTGCTCCAAATAATCACATCTTCATTTCTAATCACATCTTTACTACTTCTCTCCATCCCTTTTCCCCCAAAAAGCCCAAACAACAGGCATGTGTGGCTTCCATTCTTGACTCAGCATTTCTCAGAAAGCACAGTTTTGGCTTTAATTTGCATGGAAAGCTTCCCACAGAACACAGTGAGTTTGGATGAATAAAGGAACGACTCTGCGCGCTCCTTAGAGGGCTGAGCTTACGGCCATTTGCTCTGGTAGCCCCTGCATGAGGTGCAGTGAAGGCGGTGGGATGAGCTCCTGAGAGGAATGAAAACATGGGGGAGACTTTTGCCAGCCCCAGCACCATGCGTGGATAGGAAGTGCAGGCACAGCTGGGGAGTGTAGATGGGACCAGGTCAGATAGGGCAAGTGATTCCTCTGGTTTAGTGGCAAATGAAAGGGTGCGTGAATACTAATAACAAGTAATTATGGAATGGTGCAGGATGAAACCACCAGATAGTAGGAATTCAAATAAAGCTCTTGCTAACTGAATATAAAACCTGCAATGCCATGTTTGTTTGAAAGAGCATTGACATCTTTTGGTTAAGAGGAAGCATTTTTTAGCAGTTTCAGTTCTGCTTCTACTATCAGCTTCATAGCAACCAAATCCAGTCAGGCAAAAGCTGACTATTTCTTGTCAATAAACTAGGACGACCACTGCAGACAGGCAAGTTTCTCTTTCATTTGTTCATAGCACATTGGAAAGGAAATCCACCATTCTTCCTGCTAAATTTGTCAGAAGGGAACATGATTTTGCCTGGGCAGATCCCCCAGTTCCCATTCGGAATGAATCCCACATTGCTGGTGTTTACACAGAGACACAGTGAATTACTCCTGGACACAGTTTTCAAAGAATTTCTCAGAGAATTTGGATACAAAAATTGTGTTTAAGAAATGGATGGTAAATGGGGGGGGTGGGGGTGGGGGTTTGGGTTTTTTGTTTGTTTGTGTTTTGGTCTGGGTTTGTTTGGGGTTTTTTTAACTTCAGCACAAACAGACTCATTCTGCAAGGATTAATTACAGTTTGCGGAGAAAGGAAATCTCTCGTACCTTTAAGGCGTTGGGTAGCTGCACCAACTAAGAGTTTGAGTCCTGAAAAATCACACTATCCAGAAGGGCCTTGGCAAGGGTGACAAGTCAGAGGGATAGACCAGACCCTCATACGTTTGATGCTCCGCTAATACAAAACAATGCCAGCTTCATGCTCCTGCTTGAGTAGCCTGGCTGTGGCAGGAGGAGCTCCTCCCTTCCCTGCAGTTAGCAGTCAGCGCAAGGGAACGGGAGTGTGAGAATAGCACCTACTTGTATCCAAACTAATCATTGTTCCATGAGAAAGACACTTCTTTTTGACATTGGTTGATATTTATCTTTGGGAGGCTTCTGTGCTCTTTTTTCAAGAGCCCTTATTTCACTTTTTAAACCTGGGCTGGATATCATGTAATTATACTTTGTGTCTTTCATCTTCAAAGCACATTAATCCAATTAACCATTTAATACTCAAACTCAGGCTTGCTGCTGGCAGTGGGACAGTACCAACTCCAACGAGCCAGCGGCTCTGGCGGCAGGGAACGACCTCTGCTCCCACCACAGGGCGCAGCCAGTGCTTTCCCGCATTGCTGTCCCCACCTCGCATCCCTCCTAGGGTGGCTCAGCAATGGCAGCAAGGGGACGTGTCCTACCACACTGCTCTTCATGTAGGAGCAGCACGGCTAAGGGTGAGACACACGTGCGCAGCTGCCGCCAGCGAGTGCAGCCTTGGCACCCGCACGGAGGTTACACTCCCTTTGCTGATGAGACATGAACACTGTGTAAAGTAGTGATTACTCTGCAGTTAGTCATAACGCTGTATGGTGGTTGGTTCAGTGAAACAAAATTACATTTCAATAACTTATCCTAGGTTTTCCAAATTCAAAATTCAGCTACCACTCACAGGCAAACAGGATTAGATCAGTGATTGCTATGCATTACTTCCCAGTGATCCACCTACTCCAAGTGCTTTAATCTCAAGTGTTGTTTACTCACCCAGTGTTTCTCCCCTGCACAGTATTTACTTACCAATCAACTGCCTCCCCATTTTCATTCCTGCAGGAGATCTCAGCTGCCCCCAGGGGCAAGGAGGAGAGAAGCAGTAGCAAAGCGGGGTGACACCATGCAGATCTCGCGGGCATTTTGGTTTCTCGGCTGCACAGGGCGAGCACTGGGTAGGCTCTAAAAGGAGAAGTTGTGTTGCATAAACTGTGAGCTGCTGCTGTGCAATGCAGTGAGCACACCCTAGAATGGCAGAGCCAGCCTGGAAGTTGGGCTTCCAGGTCCCGGCAGCAGGGCCAAGACTCCTGGGAGCCACTGGAAACTGTTCATGAGCAACAAAATGGCAGAATAAGGGTTGTCAAGTTATGTTTTTGAGAAAACTTCCACTGTATTTTAGGAGGTGCTGTTCGGACTATTTAGAATACTTACGGTACTCTGCTTTAAGAAAAAAAAAAAAGCTGCAAATAGGGAAACCCTTTTTCTTTTCTTCTTAGTGCTGCAAGACTGAAGTATGAATTTTTTACAACGATCTGAAAAGATCTCTGTGTTCAGACAAGCGAAACAAAAGCATCTCACTGCTACTGCACCAGCCCTTGTACCCAGCGCAGCCTTTGCACCCTTCTGCAAAGATGGTTTCTGGTGAAGTGCTGAGCTCTGCCCAGCTCTGGGGGCCTTCGTCTGCCCGTGGGGGCTGAGCCCGCAGGGATTGACAGGCAGAGAAATACTCTGAGCCACAGCAATTTACTTACAGTTAGTTAATACGGTTTCTTAACCATCTTTTAAGTGCATTAGCGTGTCTCTTGGGAACAAACATATTTGAATTGAGCAATTTTACATCTGATAAGCTTTTAGAAACTCACACATAAAAAGCTTCAGTTTGTATTTTGTTATGTAAAATATTCTTTCTCCCTCCTCATTATGCTTACACTAAAAGGTGATGATTTACATTAAAAGATATTGATACCAAGTATAGGATATTTCAGCCTTAGGGAAAATCTAGTGCAGCAAGTTCTGGATATTTTAGCACATCAGAAATTCTCACCACCTTTGCAGTATTTTATTTCCTTTCTAGTCTAACCTCTCCAACATTGTAACAGATGTGTAAATGGGGGGTGTTTGACAGCAGCAGGATAAAATTGAATAGGGCTTAGCACAAATATAACCAGCGATCTCAGAAAGCCAGGATTTTTGAGATGCTGATCAAGACCTGAATTTCGCTGCTCAGACTCGCTTCTGATCCCTTTTGTAGATCAGAACTGTGTCGTGAGGAAACACTTTCAACTAGCTGAGCTCAGCCTGTCTTTTCTTCTTGCTCTCAGGAATCGCAGCGTGCACAGAGGGGGTAATAAAACACACAACATTCCAAGCACGTGACAGCTGCTTCCATTTTGTGTTTGGGACTTACACCTGGCTACCTCTCCACCCCTCACAGAAGAGCTGCCTTGGTACTCACTGCTTCCAGCCTCAGAGCACCAAGTCCCTGCACTTCTGCATGCGTGATGGGTGCAGCCCTGGGGACATGGAGCGCCTGCTGGGCTCTGCCTGCTCTGCCGTGCAGGACCTGGACCAAACTTTGCCAGCTTCTGCATGAAAACAGGGAGGGCTGAGCACATGGCACATGCAGAGCCTGAGAGCGGCTGGGAGAGCTGGGAGCCGGAGGTGGTGACTGTTCTTGGTGCCAGGGAACATCAGGAAATGTACGTAGAGGTGCAGCCTTGGCCTGGCAGAGTGCCTGTGGGGTTGCAGGTGTGAACACTGCCTGCCCTCTGCATGGCTGCACCTGCAGTGACTGAGCGCGCTGGGACACGTGGGTTCAGAAAGAGATGTTGGAGAGGAGACCCAGTGAAAGTCTATAGAGTCTGGACTAACGCAAAGATGATGAACAAGACAGACTAGTTTACTGTTACTCATGGTGCATGATCTGTCCCCTGTAAAATTTTAAATCTCCATCACAGCTGCCACTAACATAATAATAGCTTTCAGAAACGGTTTTGATTCCCATCAGGACTTTGCAATTTATAATGGAAATATTTTCATTATCACAGGTAACCAGAAATAAAGGCCATAAACATTGTTTGTTTCATTGACTGAGTATAACTCAGGCTTCCACTGAGTTCCATTACAACTGTGATGTATTTTTTTCTGCAGATCAAGGATGTAGAAGTCCTCAACTGCGAATATGGCAAGAACACAATTAAATTCCTTCGTCTCCATAGAGAAGGAAAGAAGCACTTTGTTAAAGAAGTGGAAGTGTGCACACATCTCCGGCTGACTTCTTGTCATGAGTACCTGGATGGAAACAACTCTGCTGTGATACCTACAGACACCATAAAGAATATAGTCCTTGTGTTGGCCAAGAAAAATGGGGTAATTTTTATTTTTTAAGTAGCCTTGTTCTTTCTTATGACTTCATTTGGGAATGTTTGTTATAGTAACCTTTCATTTTCAAAATACATCAAAATAATCTCCCTGCCATCCGCATGTCAGATCACCACTAGTGACCTTCAGTGATTTGGGCGAAAATTTTTCCTCCCCCAGTCTTTAGCCTGTGGACTCCTCCTTACTCTTCCAAAGTCTTTTATTTTCTCACAGAACTAGCAGGACTTTTTGTAGATTTGTCATGGAGGATCCATCTTTTTAAATTTAATAGCGTGTAATACTGCATTATTCCTATATAGCATTTTAAACAGGTCTCAAACTATGTGAGACTCCTCTTAATTTTGTTAACTGTGTTCTTACCTCCCTCAATTGTATCTATCATAATGACAATCCGTAGTGTAAAATGTCTGTCTCAGTAATGAAATCCCATCTTTAGCCTGCAAAGCTTAATCAGAATAAGCATAAAGCTTCTCTAGCAGTTCCTCTCAGTCCAAGGACTGCAGCTCACTATACCACAGAATGGGAGACTTTTGATATGAATCTAGCTGTTATTTGCAGTGCATGCGGCAAGCTGATCAAAGACTAGGCACAGTGTGCAACACCAGAAATGAGAGAAATCTGTATTTTTAACACCACTGATCTTTCCCAAATATTCGCAACAATGAGAACAATCTACTCTCGTACATGAGGCAATTGCTTCTTTCTAATAATACTGTTTGCTGTCTTAGATCGCAACTTTAGAACAATTTGCTATAGATATCTGCCAACACTTCATGACAACATTTTGCCAAGTGGCGTACGTCAAAACCTACGTTCAAGAAGTACCATGGCAACGTCTACATGAGGTATCTAAAATACTGATACATTCCGTTTGTTATTCTGAAGCCATTCATCACTCTCTTAGTTCTTGTTTTCAAGAACTAAGATAGTATTTACTGCACTTTTACTTACATGTCTGCTCTAAATTGCAGAATGGCGTTCCCCACATCCACTCATTCATATGTGTTCCTAATGGGATCCGCTTTTGTGAAGCTGAGCAGTGCCGAAATGGTGAGAAAACAATTTGCAGCTTCTCCTACTGTAAATATTTCTGCCAATGAGAGATGAAGATGTTTTAGAGATAGCTAAATGTGTTACAGGGCTTACAGCACACTAAACCACTCCAGAGGTCTAATACAAAAAATTCTTTTATAGTCTAACTTGGCAGTCCTGATCTCTGAGACATGGCTGAAGAGCTAATGTAGCTCACATTTGTGTATATATCCTAAACGTATAATGCACAACAGCATACCCAGCTGAACTGCTATACACTGTCACAGGGTTTAATAGCATCCTGAGAACAGTCTGCTTACTTTTTTACATTATACTATATTCCGCAGTCTCACTGTTATCATCATCCTACAGATGATGTACCATGAAACCCCACTGCTGCAGGTCGATTGCCTAGTTTGCAGTTATTTTCAAAACCCTGCCGACATGCCTTGGTTTTATTTCTAAGCAAGCTGCAGTTTCATTGCTGCAAACCAGGCTGGCATGAAAATGGTGAGCACTCAGGACTACATGCAAACAATTCTTCACATGAAATTACTGCAGAGTGTGCATAGTATTTTTGCATGCTGTGCATAAACAAAGCACTGTTTGGCTTCACTAATTGTTTTATGATACTTAAAAGACACAGGTTTTTGAGCTCAACTACCTGTCCATAAACTGGCATTCCAAAGGAAGTGTAAAAATTATCTCTTCTTGCTATGACTCACAATAAGAACATAAATTCAATCTCACTGTGTTGGTGTTTCATTTAACACACCTTTCAGACTACTGGGAAATGACCTAAGGCCACTGCATCATTTCACACAGTGGGTTTAGAGGATTTAGTTGTTAGTTTGGTATCTATTACTGCCCTAATGTAACTTAGAACTATTTCCCATCCTATGCTCTCTCCCTGTTTTCCTAATGTGTCAGTTTTAGGACCAGTGGCAAGACCAGTTTCACTGTCAGACAAGACACAAGTCCTGAAAGGCACATTTGAGCACTGTCCCTGTGTTCCTACTGAAAGAGGGGACCCGTACATGTCTCCTGTGCCTCTTGGCCTAATGCTATTAATGTTAACTACTGCTGTATTTTTGGCAGCCTCAATAGTATTAACATTGGTTTTGGGAAAATGTTAAGGAAAAAAGCTGAATTAAAAAAATAAAGAAAAAGCGTTTATGCTTTCCTGAAAAGCTGCTGCTCTCAATGTACAGATTGAACTAAATTTTTCATCAGCTTGAAAATTCAGCATGAAATTCTGCAATTTCAGGTTGTATGCAAACAAAAAAAATCCTTTAAGGCTTACTGAAGAAACTGCCTTTCCTTCTTAGCCTTCCCTTCATGTAGCCCTCTAGCTGTTTCTTTAGGATTCCCTGCCTAGGTGAACAATAACCAAAGAGAAGATTTCAAATCTCTTTTATTTTTCTCATAAGAGAACCTTCCCTATATTTAGCATCCTCCTATGCACCTATCAGCCAGGCAAAGAAATTTATTTCTCAGTTAATCCTCTTTTAACATTTTTCTCATCATTAAAAGAAACCCAGTGAGACTTAATAGAATTGTAGGCTTATTTTTTTTACCATTATATCGGCTGATAAAAGGCTCGGAGTTTTTTAGAAACTGAAAACATCATAAGTAACTTAACAGAGCCAACATTTGGCAACTGAAGACACCACAAGCACAAAAAATGCTGAAAGCACAGCACGAGCTGCTCACCTTGAAAACTTTCCCTATGCATTATATTCTTCAGTGCAAGTTTTTGGGTGATTGCTACACAGCCACCCAGCCTTTCAGTATATCATTCATCGTAAGGAGCTGCTTCTAACAAGGCCACGGATTTGAATATGAGATAAATACGTCTCCAGGTTCACCAATAGTATCTACACTGCATTAATACCTTTACATTACAATCTTATACCCAAGCAATGAATTCATCAAGATCTGAACAAACCCCAGAATATCCTGTCCAAGGACAAGTCTCTTCTTTAGATTTTATTAAAGCTTTAGTAAATAGCAGGGGGGTGTAGCCAAAATTATAGATATACCTCCTTGGACTCATTAAAAAACAAGAGAAAAAACACATGAAATGCAGTTTTGATAATGTCCAGGACAGAGCAGTTTAAAAAAAACCCAAAACCTCTAAACAATCATGTCATTTAGAAGTATCAGTCACAGTGGAATTATTTCCAGCATAAATCCCTGCAAAAACACAGTTTAAAGACCAAGTCTGCCAGTCTTTCTAGCCCAAGGCAGGATTACTGTGCGCCACATGTATTCAAGGATTCATTTTTAACTAGGTAATACGAGCACCAAGAGCAGCACAGAAACAGCAGCCTGAGCTTCAGCCACTGGCTATCTGTACAGGCTCTGAACACGCCTGCATGCCATAAAGTCTCTCTTTTCTGAATCTGCTTTTATTTGGCAGCTCTGGTCAGTGAAATTTTCAGCTATCAGTTTGGTGTCCTCTAAATTACTGACCCCTTGAAACTGTTTAGCTGCCATCCAAAAGGTTTGTCAGAAGAAAAAGTTCAGGACACAACTTTTTAGCGGTTTGGTTTTTAGAAGATGATGCTCCACCCATGCAGCAGTGATCCACAACAGTGTGTTTTATAAATAGTGGCTACAAGCAAAAACACTGTCAGTTTGAACCTGTGGGTGGCATCTGTATAGGTGCCAGCTCCTGCTAATTAGCTGAACGGCAGGATTTGCATTGGCTCCTTGCCCTCTCGTTCTCACAGATGCAAAACTCACAACAGGATGGGCATGTAAAGCGAATTTCTGATGGAGGCTCCACGTCTTTGTACTGGGAGTTTCTACACTTGACTGTGCTGTTAGAAAAGGCTCACCACATCTCTCCTGTACACAGTAGCACTAGTAGCCTATTTCCTTTCCCTTCAGAGCAATTAGTAGTCCCCGAACTGACATCAGTAAGAGCCAACCCAAAGCATGTCAAGGAGGTAAGATAAGAGGGTGTTCTCAGCTCTCCTTGATTGCAGGTCAGGGATTCTCTGTTTTCTAGATTGAGCTCCAACTGCAGTAGT
Source organism: Nestor notabilis (assembly GCF_000696875.1). Lineage (NCBI taxonomy): Eukaryota > Metazoa > Chordata > Aves > Psittaciformes > Psittacidae > Nestor > Nestor notabilis. The sequence continues at coordinate 21,842 of NW_009935693.1, read as the reverse complement.
TTCTGTCTTGTTTCTTACCTCTCTGCTAATATTAGTGTGCAGAAAGTAATTTTTAAAAGTAGTTAGGCTTGCAAGAGGAGCAGACGAGCGAGTCCTGGAGAGACAGCTTCATGGCTCTGCAGCTCTCACTGCACGTATGCACACAGAGGTTTCCTTCTCACTGCCTGAAAAGGGGCTCATATTGTCTCATGGTTTTGGATCACAGGTCCTCTGATTGTTTTTGCTGGAATTAAAGATCTGAAACTGATGAAGACAACACAGTCTGGATTTGAAGGCTTCTATAAGAATGAACACACCACACTTCCTGAAAGGAATGACAGGATTTTATGTGGAGAGCTCTTCTGCAAATGGTCATATGGCGAATGCAAGGATTTTGACTTTGATTGCACATGGTATACATCGTATCAAATAATATTTATTACCTAATCTATGATCCCAAAGTCCCTCTATACATCACAGCAGTTGTAAGGACCAGAACTGCAATTGCTGTGCACCAGCCACTGCCGCAGATCTCGGTGGCAGTGTTATCACTTGTTACAAGAGGAGAGAGGCACCCCTTGGGGGTACTCCTCTCTTTGATGGTGCATCAACAGACAGCATTTAAATGGGCAGTTCAGTGTTCAGTACAGAACACTTCAGGAGAAAAACCAACTTTTAGCAAAACACCTATTTGTGAACTATAGAGCTGGGGGAGGGGGACGGGGGGATTAGGAGGTGACAGGACAAAGAAATTGTTCTTCCATAAAATCCCATGTGCTACGTATTCATCAGAACAGACAGAGAAAATAAATCTTAAAAACCCAACAACAATAACAAGCCCACAGTAAAGCATTATGGATCTAAACAGAGACAGCCTATACAAGGTTTTGTAAGAACCTCTCTTACCTCTAGGAACAAAATCCGTGAATGTATCCTTGAAGCATTTGCTGGGCCACCTGACTGTGGGGAATATTCACCCTCTTACCAGAAAACTGTCAACTCCATCCAGATGCACGTCCTTTCCAAAGTACCACAGGTATCTTCATTCCTCCTGCTGATGTTTTACTTTAACAGTGAATATTAATCAGACCACTGAGAAGACCAAAATGAGCCTATTATTTCCTCTGACATTTCTAAATAAGACTGGAAATTGTTTGGTGGTACAACTGGATGGTCTGAAAAAACTATGAACACACTGAGAAGTTCACGTGCTGCTCCCTAGCTGTGAACACAATGGGAGAGAACATATCACTCAGTGCTTGGCAGGACATCAGTAAAAGTGAAAGGGGTGCTACAACATTGTTTACACGTTCAATAGATCGCATTAGATCAACTGTATATGGGGTGGGAAGGAGTGTTTGCATTGCTTTTCTTTGCAGTGACTGAAAAGATTGGCAGGCCATTGGCTAAAAAGGTGTCCTAATTCATTGTCTCATCCATTGTCTTGGTTTCAGGTACAGGTCATAGAAGTCGTCTTGAACAACACTTTTTATAATGTTGTAGACATGAAGAATCTATGTTTGACCAATGACAAAGAAGTAAGTAAATGCTCCAAGCACAACTTGCCTGGACTCAGCCTTAAAATACTCAGCCTTAAAGCATAGCAGCAGTTCTGCATAGAATAGGGTTAAAAGGAGCAAACTTTCTCTCCCAGCCCAGTGAAAGCTCCACCTTACCTCTGAAAGAGATTTACACTGATTACAGGAGAAAGATAATTGCCTCCTTGTGTTGTTGAGAAAAGCTAAAGGAATACAGTGGAATGTTTTGGATATCAAAGGGATTTGTAACAGAGACGACCCTCTGAATCATTCCTGTTTTCATCAGTGTTTCGACTTTTGGTTATAATGTCAACCTGCGCAGTTTTAACCAAGCATCATGGCATCCTTCCACATAGCCAGATAGTGTGAAAAGGCAGCCCACTATGGCTCTTCCTGCTCCACTGGCAGCACCACTGGGGCCAGGGAACATCCTTCCTGCAGTGGGGTTACAAAGAGGTTAGCTAGGCCATAGGCTGACTCCAGGTGACAGAAGACCTGAGAGAAGCATTCTACAGGAGCAGGAAAGGGATGTTTCTGTAACCATTAGGAACCAAAGCAGATTGGTCCAACAGTGGACAAGGTATAAAACAGACTTGTGATCAGGCAGAGGGTCATTTCAGCCTGTGATCAGCCTGTGATCAGGCAGAGGGTCAGAGATGCAGAGGATGAGATACATTTGCTCCTCCCTCCACAGCTGCTCTAGCAGACAGCCATGCCCAGCTGAAAGTCTGTTACGTTATCCTTGCGTGACAGAGAGAAACTGGGTTATTCCATTTTGTGTCAGTGGTTTATAGTCTGTTTATGCTCTAGTCTCCCTCGCTAAGTCTTGTGATTCTGCTGCCACACTATCCTACCCTTGCCCTCTTTCAGGTGGACATGATGGATCCACTTTCACTTAAGATAACAACATCTACCATTGATGTTTGTAACAGAAGGAAAGGGCCTGGGCATGATTTTATGTCATGCAGGTGAACAGCTGTAGTTTCTGCTGTGATGGTGCAAGCACGTCCCTGTCTCAGAAATGACTTCTCTGTGTTCATCCCCCTCAGGTTCTGGTTCCAGTGGAAACTCCTTATGGCTCCTGTGCGTGCACACTTGGCAGGAAGACGTTCTTAGAAGCACAAGCCCATATGCTAAAAGATGAAAGGCAAAGTCTGTTTGGACTGGCAGCTGCCCAGAGAAACTAAAGTTCTTGACTACACTCACACCTTCTGATAAACTTAATAGTATGGCTTTCCTATTAACATATAATCCTTATTGGCCTCTTCCATTGCTGACTACTTTTCCCTCTATGAACTCCTGAGGTTGGGATTTCTGAAGGACCCTCAGGAATTCAGAAATCAAAGTCTGTCCCTGAATCTCAGTGTGATTTGCAGGTTGAAATCCCCTATGCTCTTTTGGAAATTCCAGCTGGAAGCATTACAGTCAATTGATTTTTAAACCAGCTATTCCCAGACCTCTTAATGAAACAATTAACTTGATAATGTCTATAACATGTTTTTGACATGTAAAATCAGCAACTGTTTATTAATGTCCCTTCAGTAAAACGAATATACAGGCACAGTAGCAAATGTTTCATTGACATAACCTGTCATGACCCCTTGATGACACACTGATCTACAGGGCTGAGGTTCCAACCCCGTAACTGCATAGGGAATCAGACACAGGGAGTCAGACACTGATTTCTTTGTGAAGGAAATGAAGAAAAAAAGTAAGGAAAAGAAAGTCTCTCTCGTATCTCCTTTGAGGTGTGAATAATAACAGCTGTTGACTAATTTCTCTGCACGTATTCTGGCTGCATGGCTGCTGCTGCTGCTACTCATCAGACTCTACAGTTACTATATAACTACTTTTATATTAATCCCTGAGGTGTTTGAGGTTTTGGGCTATCTAAGTTTAATTAAATAGTTTTCCTAAATCTAATAATCTCCCCATGACTTCTGAGCAGGCAGGAGTCCACCTAAGTAACCCTACTATTTTGGGAGGGGTAGGGAAAAAGCTAGACAGACAGACAACGTGTATCTTACTTTAGTTACACCAGGTGATAGCTTTGAATGTAGAAAGAAAACTATACAGCCAACAATTCCCATCTTGCAAACTGCAGCTACCACATTTGCAACAGAACTTAGGACAGCTTCAAGCCATTGCTCTCATTTTCTGAGTGTCATTTTCACAGACTCCGTGTGACAGAGTGCAAATCCAAGAGGAATTGCCCAGTTACTTTTGAAAACTGCAATTTGGTTGTTTGTGCCTTCTCAGTTTGGCAAACCTGCAGCGTTCCTCTGGGTACAATCATTAAATTCATAGGTACTAAAAATGAGGAGCATGTCCTGCACTCTGTGATGTTTTGAGGTGCTTTGCAAGATAGGAACTTGCCTTGGTGAGCAGGACATAACTGATGCGAAGGGAAGACACTGCTCACAAGCCTGAGATATCTCCTGAAAAACAACAGGACAAATGACACCACAGAGTGAGGCTCTCCCATATATGCTGTTCTCTGGTCACTAGCTAATTCCCGAAGTTTTATTTACAACACTTTCAGCTTTTGCCAGGAACATTCTTTCATACCTAGTTAGATTGTGTTGTATTGTACTTGTGGGCTTATGTCTTGCTACTTCTGCCATTTTCAGGTGCTTGTAATTTATTAATGTATCTTTTAAGGGCAAATAAAGAGCAACATCAAAATAACGAACTAGTATTTGACTATTCACCAAATAAGAAATGAAACCATTTACTACCTGTATATAAATGCAAACACTGCAAGTAAAGAAATGTGATTTAGGTCAGCTAGTTTTACCTGATAAAGTGACCAGTCTTGTTCCAAATGACAGTTCACTACCAGTAGATGGAAAAATAGATGAAAAAGAATCTTGCTGAATATTTTGGCATTTACCTCTTTCTAAACAAGGCAGGTCTTCACAACCCACTTCCTCTCTACCTTACGAGAAGTTTATTGCATTAGGCAGAAAGTGTCCTTTGTTATTATTTGTGCTTCATTTGTGGGCTTGTAAGATAGCAGAGGACTAACCTTCCTGGCAGAACGAGGACACAACACAACAAGCAGTTGTTTGTTCAGACTTTCCTGTGGCAACAAGCACATGTTACACTCATGCAATGTGGTTTCTGTAAACCTTCACAGACATGCAGACTTTCAGCAAGTCTTTAAAGGCATCTCAGCACAGCTCCATCCAGCACTGCAAACCTGAGTCACTTACGTGGGCAGATCGCTTCTAAAGAAAGTACTTAGCAATCGGAAGAAGGCCAAATTTTCCATATGCAATTAGATTCAGATAACAATGGCATAAATCATTCTCAAAAATGGCACTTAGCCAGACTTATCTGGGCCTGAAACCTGACCAAATTTCCACTGGCTTCATTAGATTCAGTCTCCACAATGGACTTGCATTATTTTAATTGAAAGATATTTTTTGGTTTACTTCCTGTCCTGAGGAGCTGTTCAAGCTGTTTACTGTGTTTTACTCAGAGGCAGCTGTGATGCTTTGCTGATGAAATTACACTTGATGAAAATGAGAAGCAACTAGCAGATCGCAGAATTACCATTTAAAATTCATTTTCTTGCTGATAACATGAACCTCGCTGGCCCTATAGCTGGACTATATCCCAGTAGTTTATAGGGCCTGAAGCCTCCTACCAAGAAAGACAGCATTTCACGTGCATAAACAATCATTTTAGCATCCGATTCTTTCACATCCTGTCTCTGTTCAATTCTGATAACTGCCCAGGACAGTCCAACAGCAATCCTCCTCAGATGCTGACCATGCTCCACACACAACCAACGCCACATAGATAAAATGCACTAGCTAAACTTGTTAGCCAGTATTTAAAACAGAGATAAAGTGCCACTGTCAGGGTCAGTACAAGTGATCTGTCTTCACTGGCTGTATCACTCTATACATATATTCAGGCTACCTGCTTTCCAATACACATTTAAACCTTTAATGTGACCAAAAAAATCCCTTTCTGGCTAGAAATCCAAACATAAATACTTTTGAAGTTAGAATCCCACTATTTGTGTGCATAAACAGCCAACCATTTTCTTCCTGAAAGTGCACAGCTGTACCAAGAAAGGAAACCTATTAAATGTCTCCAGATACAGGATCAAAAATGTAAACTCACATCTCAGCTATAATTAGGATATGAACTGTTTACTGAGATTGATCCTTACCATTCACAGCAGGCTGGTCCCATAGGTATACATATATATTAGAAAATATATTATAAATTGCACTTGCTAGATCTGATGATGTATGACAGATCTATGGCAATCAAATAAGAAACAGCATCAGATGGAGTTAGTTGTTACATGAATTTATTACAGACTTGCAAACTTTCTGCTGCACTGAGTCGAAGCCTGACTCGTTCTCCTCAAGGTTCATACTAAATTACACACCAGGACAGCAGTTCACCTCTGCCAGGCTCTCAAAAAAACAAGTGGTGGAGATAACCAGGAAAGGGGCACATACCCGACAGGTGCCTGCCAGATAGAGCTGGAGGAGCACTTCATGGACCTGGGTGGCAGAAGCAAACATAATCATTCAGTCCTGTTAGCTGACCGTAGCTGGTCAGGTATTGCTGCAAGTAAGTGCTTGCCTGTGGGGATAAGCATTTGTAACCCAGGCCCTGATGGATGGATGGATGGATGTGTACAGGGGAGCCAGCCTAGAAGGGGCACATAAGGTAACAGAGGTGAGAGACACTAGAAGATAAGCACAAAGATGAGGGGGGAAGAGAAAAGGAGGGGGAAATACATTCACAGTAAAAAATGTCAGCCAAAACAAAGTAAAAGAAAATAAATTTAAAAAAAAAAAAAAAGGAAAAAAAAAATCAGTCAGGACATGTATCTCTCCCATCTGGCTACTGCAGAACTGGAAACAAAAACCCAAAGCAAACAATATTGGAGGGACAAAAAGGTAGAAAAATAAGGGGAGTAGAGAAAACATTTTGGTGCAGAGGGAAACATGACAGCAGAAACCAGAATCCCAAGTACTAAAAAGGGCTTCTGCCACCCCTCAAGAGCAACATTAGGCATGAATTCCCATATTGACATGGACATCTGACTAGAAAAGACAAGAGCTGAAGTTTCAATGGCCTTGTACTCCTGCAATGTTTCCAAATCTTCTAGATTACACATATTTCCAAGTAGAGAAGCCCAGGCAAAGTGGCATGCAATATTTACACAGAAGGAAGGGAGGGAGAAGAGGAGTATCCTTGCAAAACAGGGTTGCTATACACAGGCGCACACACACACTTTCACGCTTCTTCGTGTGATCTGGCCACCAGCTGGGGAACAAACTCAGCTATGACCTCCTTACTCTTTACTTCCTTCCTCCTGCTGCAATAGTACAAGATGAAGCAATGTTACTCTTGATGTGTGCATCAGTGCAAATGGTAAGCCTTCCCTCTCTTTTTTGATAAGATTTAGTTGCTACAAAGTCAGGGCATTCCTCAGTGTAGCAAGTGCTGCAGTGCTTACAGAGGGGCAGCTGGATTATAGCAATCATCTGAAAAGAGGAAGAGAACATCCTGAGATGAGTGCGAGCCTGCCAATGCCAAGACATTTGTTGTTGCCTTATCAGCAGATCAGCTGATGATACAGCAGTTACAACTGCTGACTGCTCCTTTAAAGATGCTCACGAGTGCAGCATATAAATGCAACAGTGGTCTCTGGTACTCACCAGCAACCTTCAGAAGCAGTGGAACTCTCACATGGAGACCAAGGGCCACTTACAGTCTTCATGGTGCTCCCCTTGGGCTCGCCAGGTGTTTGAGGTTACAGTTCCATCCCCCAGATTTACAGCATCTGCCACCTAATGTTATTCTGCGAGTAAGTTGAGTACATATCTGGAATCCAAAGGAACATCACTATATCAAACAATTCCTGAATTATAGTGGCTAAGCAAAAAGAAGAATTTAATGACCTTGTTACATTATCGTAGTAAAAAGAAGACAGCCTTCCCAACAGGAATGAAAGCTATGTATTAAATCAGTCTGCCATTATTCCAATGGAGACTGCCCTTGCAGGCTGATGACAGTCACTGCCCTCTGCATGTGCCCTGGGGGAAAGCTGCTGTCAAAACTGAGCAACGCAGAGTTGAAGGTGTATGAGGCCTTCAGTGTGATGGAATGGGATGTGGATGGGCTCTCCTGACTGACGTTCCTGAGCACCAACTAAGTCCTCTTGTTCTGTTGGAGGAAGCAGAAGCCAATCCATTGCCTGCCTAAATTGTTCCTGAGGTGAACGTGAGAGAGCAGAACAGACTTTCTCTGTACTGCTCAATTCATCCCGCTGCCTGCTGAGCCAGTGATGGTTACATTGTTGACATGCAAATTTGCAGTCAGTTAATTTCCCACACGACTTTTGGACCAAAATCCATACCTGGAAGGGAAGGAACTGCTGTTCTGACTTGTAAGTAAAAGAACCAGAGTTGAAACAAAGTGAGATAATGTTTTTTCTGGTCCTCCTCAGACTCATGCTTTGAATTTTAGATAGTATTTCCATTAAAAAAAAAGGAAAATACATTTGTAGCTTCCCCCAGACTCACAGAAAGTAAGACCCTCTGCTTCTCAATTTACTGTGATTGTAATTGAAGTGTGACAGTGGAAAGAGGAGTGTTGAAGATAAAGGATCAATTAAATGCTTGTTTCTAAAAAGAGGAAGTAGTAAAGGACTTGGTAGAATTTGAATCTGTTGAAAAAAAAGCAGTGAAAAGATGGAAGAGTTCATTTAGCGAGTAATCACTGATAGGGAGAGCCTAATGTGACATTTTGCCTTGGCCATTTCTAGGAGTGACTCCCTTCACTACAGCTGCTGAGTCTTGTCCCAGAATTATAAGAGAAAAGAATTTTCTACAGATTGAAGAAGTGCAGCACACAAGAGCCAATTGTTTTAAAGAAATGCAGAGGGAAGGGAACTATCAGCAAGCAGACAGACCCATCAGACCCATTTTCTCTGGCTTGAGAAAGTAACCTTGGTGGATAGACACAGCCACAGCCTCCATACACATGGAGCCTTTTATGTGCTTTATGTGTGGTACTCGGCACTATGTTTGGATGCAAAGGGAACACGTTACGCGTTGTGTATCTACAGCTTGAGAGGAAAGTGAACATCAGAGCTGATGAACAGTACTAATATATATTTCACAACCATCATTCCAAAAAGGCATTCTGTAATGCTTTCAAATCACTTTTAAAAGTGCTATGAAAGATTCTGAGAAATGTGCACCAGTGGTCTTATGAAAAGGGTAAGAAGAGAGAAAGGGAATAGGAGGACTTTGGCCGTAGCATGTCTCAGTTCTCGTGCTGACTGGCAGCAGGGCAGGGGGAGCTGACTGTTGTTCTGCTCCTTTAAAGCTGCCTCTAGGAGAAGGAGGCCACTCTCTAAATTGCTGGTTCAGCAAGAAAGCAAGGAGATCTGCAGCACCGAGACCATCCTCACTCTCACACCCACTATCAACTGAGCAGTTGGACATTGGCAGCTTAACCATCACACAAAGCACAGGGAGAGCTTTTAAGGAGAAGGATCTCTCCTACCTGCAGGAGCATTAAGGGCACATTATAAACTATATTCCTGCAAACTCTGCGACTGCAGAACTGCAGTATTGAGAAGGTATCCAGTTATGCCCATCAGTTGCTTCCTCATCTCAACAGCAGCTGTGTTTTCTGCAAGAGGAATGGAAGCTAAAAATAATCTGGCTTTGACTTCCTCTTTCAAACCCGACAGTCTCTTTTTAAAAGATTTTTTGTTCTCCCAGAAACAGCAAGGAGAATGTAACTGACAAAACCAGAACACTCACCTGCACAAAGCGAACAGCAGCATTAGAAAGCTCAGAGAACAGTAGGAAACTACAACAAGGATCAGGGACATTAAAAAAAAATAATTGTTACGCTTCTGAGCAACATCCTCCAAATTCCTTTTCACATTTTGCAGCAAGCCTCCCATTAGGTGTCTACTTGTACAAATCAGTTAGTGGTGCTGATCAAAGGGGAAATATAATCTGGATGTTTCTGAATGCAGCTCATTTGCTCATTAAAACATATTAAACGAAGAAACAGTGCTCAGTGATCACCAAATGCGCTCTTGCGGCTGCACAGTGGAGATTTTTACTCCCACATGGAATAAGTATGTTTTAATTTTGTGTCAGCCATAGATCTATGAAATGTGTCGATCCCACACTAAGCATGCAAATAGAGAAAAAGAGAATACTCAATTCACCCTTCAGTAACACAGCACTTTGTAATCTAGTGCAACAATATTCCTGCAAATAGAGGGCTGGTAGGCATCTCCAGACTGCTATACACAGCTGGTTCACATAACCCTTTTTATAAACATACCTAAATCTGTATTAAAATATTGAGGAAGATCCCTACTCCCAGTAGGTACATCTGGACACTGTCAAACTATAAATAAAATCATAAGCAGAATTCAGATGGTACTTGAAGTGAGCACAGTATGAAGGACAGAAAGAGAAATGGTGAATACACTCCCATCTCCTATCATGTGTCTCAAATTTCAAATAAATAACAAAGTATACCAGAAAGCATGCTGCTGTATATAGTTAATGCATTATACCATATAATGTGAGCTTTACCTAGGTAAATGTTAATAGGTACAGCATGCCTATTAATGTGGCTTTACCCCTTCTCAAATCTCAACTCCAGAAACTAAAAGCAACTCTTTTAGCACTGCAGCATCAACCACCACCTTGCTCTCAGCCAAGTCAGAAGGAAAGGCACAGCCCCCACCCTAGGCAGGAGATTACAGGAGCCTCTCCTTCCTCTTCCTGAATCCTGTCCCCACTTGCCAGAAAGCACCACTCTCTCTTACCTTCTTCCTTCTCAGCTGCACCCCCTCACTATTTCCTCCTACATCATTTCCAGTTTCACCACACTTTCCTGCCTATTTCATACTTCCCAGTTCCTTTGCTCAGCCTCACTGATGCAACCTCACATCCCAGCTTCCAGGGTCATCACTTTCAAGCTTTCATGGCCCCAGAAGATGGTGAGCCCAGACATGGATAGATCACGGGCAGGCTATCTCTCAAGCATTTTAGGGCAAATCACCCTGCTGTACCAGGGCCAGCACAGCACCTCTGCACCACTGATGGCTCTAAAAAGTGGTAAGAGAAGGGCTGAGGTTACCAGTAAACTGTGACCAGAGCTTCTCCTTCAGCAGTACATAACATTAGATAAGAAAAAGCAAAAATAATCATGTTTTCAAATATCTTGGTAGGTTGTATTAAAAGTAATCACAAGAACATAGAATATTAAGTAGGTTTTGGTACCTTTTTAATGTGAAAATGGAGAAAACCAGGAGGTCAAATATACCACAACAAAGAAACAGAGAAAGTAAAAGATCTGTAAAGTAAACTGAATCCAAACATAAGCGATGCTTTATTGGGATATTGCAAGCAACCTATCAAATAGGGAACTGGTACAAACAGATTGAACAAGACTCTCTTTTAACAGAGATGTATGGGATGAGACAGCTTCTTTCAGTTTTAAAACAAGTATTCCAACTGTTAAGTAAAGCATTAAAAAAATAAAACAACCATTACAACACCAATGACAGACAATATTAAAAATGTGCAGAATTTTACTCTTTTTACAAATTTCCACATAATGTTAAAAACCAAGTTATAAATAAAAAAAAAGGAATAAAACAAAGCTCTTTTTTTTTTTATTATTTTGCAAAGCAACACAAACTTTTAAAACCCAACTCTAGTTTACATAGAACTACTATTCAAAACAGGTGAAAACAAGCTGAAAATTTAAAGGACAGCAAAAAATACACAACCCAGTTTCACCTATTGGCAACACCTTCTGCTATCGAAGGGGTTATGTTAGTTGTATGTACAGCTCTAAACATTGCAGCATACCACAAGTAAACCTTAATAAGGTCAAAATAGGACCCTCTGCAAAAAAGGGTGACTTGGCAAGTATCAGTCCCATCCTAAAATTACAAGTAGCAATAATTTTAGTAGGTTTTTAGTGTAAACCAAAACCTACCTTAATGGGTTTCTCTCTCCCAAAGATACATGTAAACTTTATTTGGGTTTGGGGTTTTTTTGGTATTGGAATTAATGAAATCAAGAACATGTCTGGCTCAAAAATGAGAATGACATACTTCCCTTTTGTTCTGGATACAGTGATGTAGCTATCTCAACATGCTCATTGACACTTCCTAAAAGAGAAAATCATTATATACTATGTAAAAAATACACACCACCACTCTCAGTTCAGACTCAGTATATAGTATATTGCCAACTCTATCCAATAGGATATATATCATAATTTGGTTTAAATTCTTAATAGATATATTCTCTCTTTACAAAGTTCCATCACATGAAACCAAATTGCTTATTTATTGTTTGAGGCACAACATGACCCCAACTAGACAATTTGCTATAAAGAGTTGTTCTTTAGATGTTGTGTCTGTAGAGGTTTAACATGATATTCATAGATTTTCAGTGCAGGCCCCAGTTTTAATGAAAGTCCAGTCAGTACATCATTTCTTGTCATCAAGAGTAATGATTTGCCATCAATTTCCTATAAGAAGAATTAAAGAGTTGATAAAGACAAATGTACAAATCTAACGGATGAGAACAGTCGTGCAACAAATGGAGGACTAGTACAGAGGATCAATGAGAAAAGAAATAGTAGCTTTTATTTTCCTTAAGCTGTGTTTATAGCTGCTAAATTCTGCTGTCGGCTTTTCAAGTGCTCACCTGTGCTGACTAAAGCATAAATACTATGTAGTCAAGCACAAAACCCAAATGAGCTTTATTTCAAAATTCTCTCCTTGTAAATCCATTTCAAATTAATAGGTACATGTGCAGATTGCCTAATTATCAACATTAAGAGAAGGACACTCTTAAGAAGGTGGCTTATAAAGTGCATTCCAGAAGAACTACCATTGACAGCGATAGGCAAGTTTGGACTAGTCAGCATCTGCTAATAACTTCAGGTGCCTTCTTTAAAAGGCGAACCTTCCCATCTGTCCTGGGGGGAAGGGAGGAGAAGACTCCTGCAACCAGAAATTTTAGAACTACTTTTACTATTTACTATTTAGACTACTGTGGAGCTCAACACTAAGAGGGAACTTCCTTGATCGATTGATTGTTCTGGGGGGTTTTGTTTGTTTTTTCCTCAAACTTTGGCTTTCTGACCTATTTAGATTAAAATCCTGTAGGCTTTAGAGTTGTTTTTTTCACTTCAAAACCTTGTTATATGTTTGAAAACTACCTGTAAATGATTTTTCAAAGATCAAAATGGAAGAGAAAGAATCTATACCTCTCAACTCCCATCTCTGTTTTAGACATGGGACCATCCTTTTCTTTACACATCCCTACAGTTCAACCACAGTGCACTGCTCAGGAAACAGGAGTTACAGCTAATACATTGACTGGTGTCTCAAAACACAGTGAGACCTCCCAAGGTTGTTGTAGCCCAAAGAAGTATATAGTCTTATGGCACTCTCCTGCTATAAGGACTGAACTTCACTCTGCTGTTGCATTCTTTTTTAATTAAAAAAAAAAAAAAAAAAAAAGAAATTAAATGTTAAATTTGTTATCAGGAGCCAACAACCAGTTCAAATGCTTGCATATATTGTTGTTGTCCAGGATAATATATTGCCAAAATTTTGTATTTTTATAAATATTATAAACATCACACATCAATTTATCCCACTGCAGCATCTTAGAAATACTAACTCTTGTCTTGGAAATGTCAGATATCCCATCCTTGATTACAACTCAACATAAAAAGAGGATGACTTACATTAGAGTTCAGCATGAATTTGTCGAGACTAATCTCTCTTATGATTTGGTAAAGGTTGTAAGTACAAAACACATGGGCAAACCACAACATAGTCAAGTCAGCTGTAAGCAGAATTTCTCTAAAATCTCACCAATAGGTAAGACTGCTAGTCACTCAGGGGAGCACAATGTAACAGTAGTTCTAAAAGAAAAAAGTTTCCAGTAACTTTTTACCCAGTTCTATCAGGTGCCTCTTTCCAATGACTGCTGAGATTTAATTAAAAACAGTTTCTATCCTCTCTTTTCCATTCATCACAATTCTTTCTATGGGAATTTTGACACCAGTGAGTATTTTGCTTATTGCTGTGACCTATCCTGAAGCTGCCTTTTCTGCTGTTCTTCAATGATGCTATGGAGGAAGAACAGCCTCCAGCTTGGTAGGATCCAAATGAAATAAATCCAGTACCTGGAACAGGAGAAACTCCAAGAACAGGCAAAAAGCACTGACTCCTTTCCCTTCTTCTTCCACAGGGCTCCCCATGGATTCTAGAAATGTTGATAACTTTAACTGAACAAAAAACTGACTCTCTAAACATATATAGGTAGAAATGAGTGGTATCTTTGTGCATATTGTAAGCTCTTCCACTTCTTTTTAGTTTTCCACTTAAACCTGCTTCTGTAGATTCGTTAGTCCAGTTTTTGGTACCATGTAAGCTTTTGTATGCTTTGGTGACTTCTCTGAATTTCTCCTCTGCTACTTCTCTATTTTCTGCATTTTTTTCAGGATGCAACTTCAATGCCAGCTTTTGTTATGCCTTTTTAATGTTACCTGCAGAGGGATCCCTCTGCACAAATAGACCTAATAGTAATTCACTGTGCCAGGATGATCTCAGCAGCAATAGCATGTTCTTCATGTACATAGCATGTCTTCAGTAAATGACCAGAAGACCAGTTTTGCTTCAAGTTCACCCAGCATTCTTTCTGCTCTATCTCCAAGTAACTGAGAACTGCAAGGTTTTACAGTACAGATAACATGAAAGCAGAGCAGCCAGCGTGCTCACATGCTCCTCCATGCCATGGCTCTGCTAGAAAGCAGCAGCGGACACAAGCTAGTATCAAACCCCAGTTCCCCTTCTGGTAAGGTACTGCAGCAAGGCCAGCAAACTAGCACTGGGTTTCTTGGGCGTATCTGACTATGACAATACTAATGGTTAAGAAGCCACTTGGGCAACAATAAAAGTCAGGCGTAGCGCTATCATGTCTCAAAATCATGGCAAATTGCTTCAGTTTTTGAGTGAGCCACAACCCCATGCGCTCCCAGAGCTTCTAGAGAAAGATTAGCCATGTACTGAGAGGCAGCAGTTATTTGAAGGTGTTCACACCCTCATCCTGCATCTGATCCGCCTCCCTCTTTGGTTATCCTGTGCCTCCAACTTCTTGGCTTCCCTGATTTGCTTTGTGATGTTATGGTTTTTTTGTTACTGGGCAACATATTTCAGTTGAGTCTGTTTTCATCAGTGAGCTCTTCTGACTTGCTGACATCAGTGGAACTCCAAGAAGGAATAATGTATAATCATCATACAATCATCACTTCTTACCAGCACTTACAATACAGCTTTAATAAAACATTCTGCAGTCCTTAAAATTATTTCTCCTTTTCTTTAAAATGTTGTCAGAAAAAAATCCGGTCTTAAAAATTCTTTGCGTCACTTGCTTTGGGTGAGTCCAGATGCATTCACATTCATCGAAAGAAAGTGTGGACTCAGTTACTGCTGTGCAAAAGCTGAACGTAGTAACAGATCTCATGATTACGTTCTGAGCTAAGGATGTTTTGTAAGGAAACCATTGTGCTACCCCTACTGAAGCAGATCAGTGGAAACGAATTTCCCAGTGTTGTAGGTGAAACAGAATACTTTCCTTTACTATTTACAACCTCATTCCCCTTCCAGTACATATACAGAGCAATGGCAGATCAAGTTAATTTTGGTTTCTGGGGCCCAGGCAAGCTGTAGTACAAATGGCAGAGAAAAATGGAGATGGCCAGAGCTTCAGCTGCATGCCTGATGACTCTACAGACTGAGGACGGCTAAGGGTTCAAAGTGAACCCAATAGCACTGCCATACCTGTAAGGCCTGGGAGACTTTGATAACAAATGCCACAAGTACACAGAGTTAATGACTAGTAAACAACATAAAGGAAACAGAACATGACCACTGGTAAGAGGTTAGGAACAAGGTTATTCCTGGAACTGTTCCTGGTGCAGACAAGGAATGGACTGGCAGAGCTGGCATGGAGGACCAGGTACTTGCTGCTTCTTGTGCTGCTAAGGGAATGGAGAGGGAAGGATGTGGCAATAACTTCTGCTGTGAGTGTCTGTCCCGCATCTCTTGGCTGCATCCTGATGGCAGCTGTTAGCCTCCCTCTCTAAGGCTTTGGCATAAAGTGAAGTTAGCAGTGGAATCACAGCCATATTTCTGCCCATGGCTACCCTAGCAGAGCCCTGGCAACACATTGCTAAAAGCAGCTTACTTCAGCTATCCTCCTGAAGCCACGTGTCCTCACTGCAGAATACTAATAAAACCTTTACACTCTACTTCTATGCTGCTTTCCGTCAGGCTGTTGCAAATTGCTTTGCCAAAACTCATGAGTTAGTCTCACCTTGCTGCTGTTAGACCAGTAGTAATACTGCAGTATTATTGACATACCAGCTGAGGTGCAGAGAGGTTATTTGATGAAAGTCAGAGGTATCTGTCAGTATAAGGAAAAAAATCCCAGAGGCTGCAATTACATTGCCTGTGTGTTTTTTTAAACCACATTTCCAGGGCTGTGGAGGAGACATGGATGCTGGTATTTAGGAATGGATACACTTAAACAATTATTTTGCCTGTTTACCCATCTTCAAATTCTGAAAAATTAGTAGCAGTTGCAGAAGGAGCCTCTCTCTGCACCCTGCAAGAGAACTACTCAACAACAGGCTTTTCACCTGCAAGAACAAAGAGGTAAATTTAGATACTGTTACAGTCACCAATTCCAATCTCATGGGATTTCACTGTTCAGGTGCTAAAGGTCAGCATGATTAACCTGATCAACACTAGTGGCATTTCACATTAGCTTTACAGTTTCCCCTACAAAGCTGCCCATAACTTGTACTAGCTCAGTGCCCTGGAAGGTCAGGACATCTATTTTGATTGCTAGATACAGGTGTTGTTTAACTAATTTCCTGGTAGTTGCACACAAACCTACAGACTTACCACGGAAGATGCTGAACTGACAATCTGGAGATGTAAGTTTCTTCTCTATGGAAGAGGTGGGCTGTAGGCCAAGTAAGCCAACTTCCCTATTCCACCACAGTAATACACCTTACCAGCGTGCTGACAGGTGAGTTGCAAGAGGCCATATAACTGTTAAACTCTTTGCTCATCAAATCTACCAAAAGAAGCCATCCATTAGCATCAGCAGTTACAAGGCCCAGAAATGAAGACCCAACCTCTTTCTCAAACATGCTGCTCCAGTGCCTAAAAACATTCCTCCCCTTTACTACCAACTTGCTCATTCCCTCTTTGCTTGCACTGCCAAGTTCAATGCAACCCAGCAGCCCCTGTTATCCTAGGTTTTCAAAAGCTACTTGCTTCTTAGGAGCCCCAGATTGTATAAATAGTCATAAGTGTATCTGCACAATACACCAAGGAAGACAAGAATTACCATTCACATTTTAAATATAAGATAGCGAAACTGAGTGGGTTGTTCAAGAAGACTGAGGTTAAGGCAGAAAATTTGTTCAGATTCCTCACCTTTCACATGACTCTTGGTTAAACTCCAACCCATTATTCACACCTTGTTGAACAATATTATTACTCAAAGATCACAGTCCCATAGGATTTAACCCTTGCCTGAGGTAGGATTTTCACTCCCATTTAACAGTATATGACCAAGTCCATGACAAAAATGTGCCATGTGAGAAACTGGTGGCACTTAATAGGTGTTTCCTAACAGATTTACCTGTTCTTGAAAAGCATTGGCTTGTTCTTCAAACCCAGCTGTTCTGAAATAATTCACAACATCGGTAACAGCCCAGTCAGCAGGATCCGGAGGTCTCCCATTCTCTACTGAACTGCAAAGTACAAATCCAGACAAGTAATCACTAGCTGTGTGCAGAGCATCTGCTACTTCTTTGTGCACACCCCATGTACACCCCCTCATTCCTTGTTCCTCCAGGCAAAGTATCCTTTGACACACCTCCCCCCACCCTGGTACAGAACAGCCACTCCTGTTCTCTTCCGTTTCAAAGACCTGCTGCTGGGGACAACTGAGGTACATCTTCCTTCAGAAAAGAATGAAGTATATGAATCTTCGCATCAGCCAAAGGTAATCAGTCAACTGGTACAAATAGCTCAGCCCTGGGAAGGAGGACTCATGAACACAATGATTTTTGCTTCTCTCCTAACTCTTGGAATGTACCTATCAACATGGCAACAAAATTCTGGTCCTAGGGACTTGCACTGCAACCTCATCACACTGAATGCTGCACTTAGCTCTCTAAAAGCAGTTTCTTTCACTTATCACATGGAATATATACAGATCTCAGAGCAACGAGCACAGGGCCAGAATCTTACTTTTGTTCATCAAGTAATGACTGACTTCATGAATTGCTTCACTGATTGTGATTACACAGAAAGGCAACACTCAGCAAAATTGAAAATGAGAGTATGCAGCCTTATCAGAACTTTTTTTTTTTTTTTTTTTTTAATCAAAGAATGCCTTTCAATTAAGATTTTTGGTGTTGTGCACATTCTGAGGCTTAAGAAGTAAAACACGAAAAGCACCAGAGAAAACCTATACATATTTGTAAAGGCAGTATTTGAAGTATTATATTTAAATCTTTGCATTTTCCCCTAGACTATCACTTTCAATGACTCATCTTCTACTTAAAATTAAAAACAAACGGACAAAACCCCAACTCCTCCATATTTAAAAAATAAAACCAATAACATAACAAATCCTAAAAGATACTAAATTTAATTCTTCCTAAACAGCAAATAAAAGATTCAATCTCTAAAAATACCTCCTAATTTTATTTTGCTTACTTCCTGAAACACTCCAATTCCCAGCTAAATATGGTCCCAAACTCTCCTTCCCACAATTTTGTATTTCAGCCCACGTGTTAGTTCTTCATGCAGCTTTTCTTATACCATTACGGAACTACAGGTTGGTCCAGCCCCATCCCAGGCTCAACTGCGATGACTTCAGGGGCTCTAGCTTAGTCATTAACTAATCACAGGAAATAATTGCAAGTTCCTGTCTCAAGGACTAGCATCATGCTGGACCTCAAGTAGAGCCGATTTCCACAGCTACAGCTGCAGAAGACTCAAAAGCATGTGGCAGACTGTTGGAGGCTGGCTGGATTTTAACCCATCTACCCACACAGATGCTCATTTGGCTTCTAGACTTTGTCTCCTCCTTGCCCTGCTGTTGCACATGGCTCTGTTCTTTAGACAAGAAAAGGGAATATGTCACAGCCGTGGTGTAGCCATTCACCCGTTTATGCCAGACATTCTGGATGCTGTAGTACCTTAAGAGAACTGGCATTTTAGGCTTTGTAACAAGATACTAGATGCACTGACAATGAATAAAGATTAGACTTGTCTGCTTTTCACCACTGTCCCTGTGCCTTTATTGCCATCATGTGGCAGAAGCAGCAAGGCTTGGAAGGATATAGCTGTGAACAAACAGATTTTAGCCAAGCTATTTATAAACACTTCAAGAAAGTGCCAAATACTTCCTTTGTAGATACATGCACATACATGCTATATTCATTTAGAAACCACAGCTCCTGATCAGTTTAAACACAATCCCCATCTAAAAAGCCAACTTTGCCAGCAGTAGTTGAACCTTATCACCTAAGCCTTAGGGGGAAATGATTAAATGTAAACTGTCCTTGCACTGACGGCCTCCTTTCTTCTCCCACCATAGAGTCCTCATTGTAGAAGCAAGACTGCCAACTGAAGGTGGCTTCTGAGGGATACACACACAACACAATCTGTTCGTAGTCACTGAATAGGAAAATGCATTTTAGGTTGGTGTGGTGTAAGCCATGCCTGAAGAGAAGGGGGAGCATGCAGAATTTAATAGCTGCCATCAGATCTCTTGATGCTGTGTCATAATCAGGTATTTATCAGCATCTTGAAGTGATGATGATGATTACTACTCCTCCTCCTCCTCTAGTGCCTGGAAGCCAAAGCATTGTCACGTTTTCTTGGAAGGCTTGCGGAAAACAGATCTGAAGGAGACGAATGAAGTGCAGCTTTGCAAAAGTGTTGCAGTTTGAAAGGACAGACTAAGAACACACTCTAGTACCTTTGTGGTTTAGGGTTTTGGGGTTTTTTTTTTTCCATTTTGTTTTGGTTTTCCTTGGGTTTTGTTTGTGGGGGTTTTGTGGTTGTGGTTTTTTCTGTTGTTGTGTTTTTTTGTTTTGGGTTGTTGTTTTTGGTTTTGGTTTTGTTTTCTTTTTTTTTTTTAATGTATCCATATATCTATCTATCTTACACAGCTTCTATAACTTTAATGCAGCAAGGCCAATTTTTTCCGCACAGAACTCCACTTCTCAGATCGTAACATCACTCAGAATTGAGAATTGCCCGTCCTGATCTAAGAATTGCTGACCTCTGAGGATACAGAAATGCCTCCAGAACAGTTCTTATCCCTTAGCCTGCAGTCTACCACACCAAAGGAAAATTGTAGAGCAGTGCACACCATGTCTATGCTTTATTCTCACCCTAGATCTGAAGTAAAAACCCAGTTTAGGCCTTCTCCAGTAAACAGCTTAAAATATACCTTCCAAAAGACAACTGTCACCAAAGACACATGCTGCTGCTTCTACTTCTCAGCAATGCTCGGCAGTCAGCAGAGAAGGGCATATGTCCCTCTGAATGAGACAGAGAGGAGACTTCCACGTAGGACACACCTCTCCCTCAGGAACTGGCTCTACAAAAGCCACCAGCAGACAGGTGAGGAGATGCAGAATACTGGTTACAGGGCTCCCATTTGTTTTAGACTATGGTTAAGAGGAGAAATCAATGGAGAAAGGTACCCCAACTTAAGTTACTAGCTTCTACATCTCTCTATTCCACATATCACATATATTCAGTGCCTGAGACTTTTATATTTTGAAGCTGAAATACAGCAAAAGTAATTGAGAACAGGGAAATGAGTTTGAAACGAGCAAAGATGGAGGTGCCCACCATTGCCAATCTCATTAGGTCAAAGAAAAACTACAATCAATATCCATGTGCTGTTTACATAAACTGAACACGATGGATTCACTTACTTTTTGACATCCAGAGAGCCATTTTCCTTGTTTTCCATGTCAACAGTTAGCATGGGGAGGATAGAGGTTTCTTTTACTTCAGCAACTGATCAATAAGGGGAAGAAAAACTGTGTTTAATTATTGGTAGTATGAAAAGAGCAACATAATGTAACAGAAACAAGCATTCTACCAGGACACAACCATGTTTCCACTTGAGAACACAGGTGCTGTCAAAAGACTCTTTTCCTCAGAAGCCTGTCAAGGCTGATAATAGCTAATGAACTAGGAAATGCTGACCTGTGCTTCAAGCATAAGAAATATTTTACACCTGAAAAATCAAGGAAGGTAATGTTACATCTGATCCTTCTTGAAACTGGTAAAAATTTTATCAAACTATATATCCATACAAGTAGAGACTGATGTGCAATATGTAGCTAGATATAAAGGGAGCTTATTATGCCTTCAGTCATCCTGCTATACAGAGGATCCAAACAGATGTATGATCTTATCCCTAGTGAGGATAACATGTGAGGTTTTGAAATACATAGCCTTGTCCTACAAATGGGGAATCCAGGATACAGATCAGCACAAAGCAACTTATACCCATTTCACACATAAGGTGAGTTAATAACTGAGTGCCAAACTCCCGAGGCCTAAATCTGTATCTTATCCACAAACCCACCCTTCCTTCACTAGCACAGCATCTTCTATAGGTATCATACACTCGACTCTTAAAAGGAAAGGAGCAGACGAAGGACACAGGATAAAATCCAGTTTGCTTCCCTCCTCGCAGCATGCTAGAATACTTTCACTACACAGGTTTTTCCACCACTCCACAGAACATGCAGAAATGACCCAAGCCTTTTCTTTTTGTTCTCAAGTAAGCCATTTCTATTTCAGAAAGCACCAAAGAACTGACCAAGGACTCAGGATGTTCTTGCTGTAGCATTAATGGATGCCAGTGAAATGTCACAGCGCTCTAGGAAGTACAGAATAGGGAAATCATGCTCTTCAGCTAAAACTTTGCAAAACCAGAGAGTAGCAATTAATATTGCTGTTAAAAAAGATTATGTTTTGTTTTTTTAAAAAAGACCCTTTATTACACAGCTAGCAGCACGCAAAGTACCAGCAAAACAGTAACAAACTAATCAAAAAGATGCTTCTTCCTGCACCGCTGACCAAATAACGCATTCCCTCGAAACACTTCTTGGTTCACCTGAGGTGCCTGCAAAACGACAACCGCACCA
>NW_009935692.1:390-5785 GCF_000696875.1 Nestor notabilis | reverse complement strand
GTAATGTAAACAGCTGCTTCGGTGGAGCTGGAGCGTGAGAGCCGTGCGAGGCTCCTGGGGCGTTACAACCGGTTGCAGCGTTGTGGGAGTGTTTAACTTGGGATGTTGACTTTGCAGGTCAGAATGGCATCAGATGAGGGAAAACTCTTTGTCGGCGGCCTGAGTTTTGACACCAATGAACAGTCACTGGAACAAGTGTTCTCTAAGTACGGGCAGATCTCCGAAGGTAAGGCTGCAGCCCCCAGCTGGGATGTTTCCATCCCTCTGTAATGCTGCACAGGTGCTCACGGCTTTGGTTTTTTTCCTTCCTCCCTTTGTAGTTGTGGTGGTGAAAGACAGAGAGACTCAGAGGTCCAGAGGTTTTGGCTTTGTTACTTTTGAAAACATAGATGATGCTAAAGATGCGATGATGGCCATGAATGGGAAGGTAAGGAGGCTTTGGGGCAGCTTCTGTATTTATCCTAAAACATAGTAAGAGAAACATGAAGGCTGTGTAGATAAAGAGATGAATAGTGGGACATCAGCACAATTTATTTATGTAAACAACTTGTTAAAGTTGGACAACTTGGCTTATATGCCCAGGAAAAGAGCTGCTTTATAGAAATACCTGTAGGTGCTTCAAGCATTAATTTACTTGTGCATCTGGATTAAATAATGTGAAATAAAATCGTTTTAAGAAGTAGCAATGTTTGGTATTGCATGGTTGGTAGTGAAAGCGTGTAATTCACTGTGTGTGTTGTTTTGCTGTTTAAATGCTAAGTCGATGTATTTTCTGTTTGTTAGTCTGTAGATGGACGACAGATCAGAGTGGATCAGGCTGGGAAATCATCAGAGAACAGATCTCGTGGCTACAGAGGGGGCTCTTCTGGGGGCAGAGGCTTTTTCCGTGGGGGCAGAGGTCGGGGCCGTGGCTTCTCCAGAGGTGAGTGCATGTGGGTAACTGGAGTGCATGGGGCAGTCGTGGTGTTTGTCAGGATGCTTAAAAACCCATGACCTGTGTTTGCTCAAGGTGGTGGAGACAGAGGCTATGGCGGAAGCAGATTTGATTCCAGAAGTGGGGGATATAATGGCTCCAGAGACTACTATAATAGCAGGTAAAGTCATCCCACCTGCTAGTGGGCTGTTGCAAAGCTCTTTAAGCCCGTTGCCTCTTGGACATTAATGTCAATAGGCTCCAGAGCAGTTGAACAAATAGAAAGCAGGTGAATGTTTCCCACAGCAGGAGTCAAGGTGGCTATGGAGACAGGTCTTCAGGAGGATCCTACAGAGACAGCTATGACAGTTACGGTAAGCCCTGGTTCAAATGGGAATGACGAGTACGTTTGCTGTAGGAGCTCTCTAAACCTTCTGACCCTGTACTTGAGTCTGGAAATGCTCAGTTGGACTGTACCACTATTGCTGTTCTTGCCCGTAAGAACCAATCTGTCAGGCTTTGGACGTGGTTGTGCCAGTTAAGTTTCTAATTTGTAATGCATGTGTAGGAGTTGCTTGGATCTAAGGCAAAGGGAGCTTTTAAAATACTTTCCTCAAGCTTGAGACTAAAGACAAAACTCGGATGCCCTAACAAACTTAAATCAAGGGTGGGGGAAGTTCTCTTGCGATGTAGCCAACTTAGCACTAGCTTCTGAAATAATGCAAGGGAGTAAAATGCTGGAACTTGTCTATGCTTCAGTGCCTTTACAATTGTGCCTGCTTCTTGTCCTCAGCTACACACAACGAGTAAAAATCCTTCCTGACTCAAGATCGTCCTTCCAATGGCTGTATTTATAAAGATTTTTGGAGCTTCGCTGAAATGGTTATTGTGTAGTACATCTACTTGTATTTCCACTTTTGTAGTATTATCAGTTCGAATCTTGTCAAACACAGCCTGACAGCTTCTGATATGAGATGGTCTGATTAGACTTTCCTTTTAAGAAAGCTCTGCTTTCAAGTGTTTTTAATCTTTTTTTGAAAGCACTTCACGTTTTGTTTTGCCCTCCCACGATGAGCCAAGGTGTTTTTTCTTTTGAAAGTGGTGAAGTTGGGGCCCCAATTCAGTTTCTTTTGAGATAGAAAGGACCTTTAATTCAATGTTCACTGGAAGCTGAACAAGCTGTGGACTTACTTTTTTTTTTTTAAGTGCATTACCTTCGTCTTTTGTAACATTCCTTTAGTGTAGCAAGGTAGGAATGCAGCCTGGGTACAAATTGGAAGGCAAACCACCTTGATATATCTAAAGAGAAACTTGCTTGTATGTTCAACCTGCATAACGGTATTTTTACTGTTGTAATGATGTAAATTACCCAGAAATAGACTTGCAAACTTACCATAAAAGAGGTTCTTGAAAATGTTTATTTATATTGTCCTTTTTTACTGGAAGAAATATGCATATTCCATTGATATTGTATTTGAAGTGGTAAAGGATTCTTGTATACAGTTTTCTTTGGCTTTACGAAGCCTATTAAAAGACCGTCTGAAATGAACTCTGCTCCTGACATTTACATTTCATTGCACAACACAATCTTTGAAGACAAAAGAACAGTCTTTAGTAGAGGATGTCAGAGGAGAAGACAGCGGCAGTATAAGAGTGAGCCAGAGTTATAGACCAGCTGCTAGATCCTAATCTGAATCGGTCTTGACATGTGAATTGAACATACTTTCACATAAGAGCACTGAAAGCACATGTTGGATGCTTTAGCACTCAAAGCCTAAGTCAGAAGCTGAGGGAATGCCAGTGTTAGGTAGGATGATTGATGTTTCCTTAATGCTGAAGTAGCCTACATTGACAAGCTGTAGTAAAGAATCAGTCCTTTAGTAACTGGACTTGGTAGGAGCTTGACAAGTGTTCACTGGTAGGTAAATTGCCGTGATTAGGTAGCTTTGTCATTGCCTTACAAGTTCTAAGAATTCTTTGCTAGCATATGGAAACTGCAGTGTCCTTGGAGAAAAGAAGTGTTGTGCCTCCAACAGAAACCTCTGAGACGAAAGCTGCTCTCTTGGCTAGTTCATATGTGGAAATAGTCCTGTAATTCGAGGTAACTCCTTTTGCTCATGTCCGCATCCTTCCTCTTGTTGAGAGCTCATTTGAAAGTCTAATGTACCTGTGAAATATTCCTTTGGCAATTTTGGTCAACTGAGGGAAAAATTGTAACCCATGCCGTATGCAACCTTTGGCTTGTGGCACAACTTCGGTTCCACAGATCAGAGATGGGCATGCAGTCATGTCTTGCTAGTAGGTATGGAAGCAAGATGGGAAATGAATTCCCTGACTCGATATGTGTTCATCTATTGAGAATCTTTCTAGACTTCATTAAGTTGCTCACTTTAATTGTAGCTTTCTTTGCCATCCTACTTGTTGCCATTAACTTTTTCCCATAGCCCACACCTCCTAAGCAGCCATGTCAAAGTGGTTAACTCTCTGCTTAGGGATCAAATGATACATTGGTTGGTGTGTCCAAGGCATCAGCCAGCCCGGAACAGTTTTCCCAGACTGTGCTTCTGTGGTGTGATGGGTTCAGCGAATGGCTTGTGAAACCCTCGTATCCGATGTGACTCGTGCTGGGGGAGGCGGGTGGCAATGTGAGGTCTCCAGCTGATACCTCTATTAATGCACCTTTGCTTTGGCAGGCTGAAGACAGGAGGGACACTCAACATGGAAGCTGAGTGGGGATTTGAGGAAGGAGAGCCTTCGTTCCAAGGAAGCAGGACCAACACAGGAGTTTGCCAGCCAGGTAGGGTCTCTTCAGTGCTTTTTCCTAAACCACCCTGTTTTCCCTGTTACTGTAAGTGGTGAAGTCAACACTGGTGGTTTCTAGGTGAAAATTTCCGTGGGTTCTTTCTAACTTTAGTGTCTTCGTTTTGTTTCAGCAATGAAATGCGTCAGAAGACCCAGAAGAATGGCCACTGACTGGAGGGGTGGAGATGAAGAGCTTGGAGCAGTGTTCCTGATTTTTATATAGATCAATGGAACGAGGAAATTAGTGAAGCTAGAATAAAATACTGGAATGTGGAAAAAGATACAAATCTCTGTAGTACTTTGTGAGGAAAATGCAGGACTATTGGATGTGGCCCAGGTGTACAATGGTATCTGGTGTATAGCTTGGTTGAAAATACAAAATGAACCAGTGCTGTTCTGGTTGGGGGGTGAAGAGAGAGCAACTTCAAGGGCAAGTTTGAGAAAGAAAGTCAATTGCATCGTTGTAACCTTGAATTACATGAAGGTTGTGCGTCTGCAGAACTCCAGTGGTGAAGGGAACTGTTGGATGAGAAAACGTATGAACAAGGAGTTGGTATTTGTAGATCAGAAGCTGATTCTTCCAGTTGAAATGGTAGGAAATGCAAAAGTAATTTGCACTTAAGTGCTAAAGCTTTTCTTTTTTTTGACCTTGGATAATGATTTGCTTCCCTATGCATCAGAGCAGTTCTGCTGATGAAAGCTCAGATGTGTTTCTGCTGCTCACAGAGGTAGCAGCTTAGATGACTTAATTCCCACTGTCCCGCTGGCCTGGTGGGTTGGCATGGGGCTCCAAAACGAGACTGAGACCTTCCACAACCAGTCTGTGAACTGATGCTGAGGAAAAATGAGGTCTTGTTCTCGGGTAAAACCTGAAAATGTGGCAGCTCCGTAATGAGGATTTACACTGTCGGAGAGGCTGGTGGCCGTGAATGTATTTTAGGCAGCTTTGAAGAGAATGGGGCAGGAGCCTGCACTGTGGTATTGAAGGCAAAGAGGAGGGTTTCTGATGGCCTCTGCTACCCTGCCCACCCTTTTTGTGTTGAAAGCAGTTAATTGCTTTATCCTGCTTTTTCCCCCTTCTAACTGTTGCTTTTCTGGCTTTTGGTTCTGCTTTGCCCTGCTTGAAGGACACTCTTAAGAACAGCGTGTTACGCAGAGGAGCCTGCTCATGCAGACTGAGTGACTTGGGAGACGTCACATGGGTCTGGTGACAGTGACAATGACTGCTGCAGGGTGTTTGGAGGGCAGAGCTGACTTTTCTGGTCCGTGTTCTAAAGCCTGGTTATGGAGCCAGGCTGTGGTTTGCCAACCTGCTGAGGTGTAGCCGCTGCTCCTGCTCTTTGCTTGAATCAGCTCCCCAGAGCAGGCAGCAGTGATGGAGGTGGGTGCTTGGCTGGTATAAATAAACTAATTAAGGGCTAAAGCAGCTTTAAAACCTTGTGCTGTTGTTAAGAAATGCTTTATCTTGCTGGGGAGTCCCAGGCACAAAGGAATTTGTATGGAGGTGAGCAGGGGTCTTGCTGCTGAAGAGCTATCAGAGCTATGAGAGCCCTGGGGCCACTTGTGTGTATAGAATGGGAATAATTATCGAGCTTCCTTCTTGAAACCTACTTTTCCTCCTTTTTTTAACTTATTTTCCAATTAACTAAATGAACGGGATTTAAAACAAGAAACCAGCCA
>NW_009935692.1:0-347 GCF_000696875.1 Nestor notabilis | reverse complement strand
ATGTGCAGCTGACTGGATTGTTGCATCACAATATGGGAAACCTTTGCTGGTACGATGTAGTCGGGTGGTGTTTAATCAAATTCAAGCTGTAAACACTTACAAAACGTTATTTGAAACACCTTCCTCGATACCAGCTCCTTAAACGCAGGCACAAATCGTTAATAGGCGCAGAAACGGGGGCCCGGTTATTTTTGGCAGTGCTAATGGTGGCGCTTCGTTAACGCTGTGTTGCTGGTGGGCTGAGGGAGCAGGGATACAGCGCTGGGTGCGGAACCCAGCTGCACCCTCGGGAAGGTGCCGGCGCCTGTCGCGACATCTGCGGCGTGAGCTTGAGGGAGCTGGGGCCC
>NW_009935691.1:2898-5108 GCF_000696875.1 Nestor notabilis | reverse complement strand
ATACAGATTAACTGTACATTTTATCCATGAATACAAGTACATTGAGGAATGCAATTGTTAATGCATTTGATGTCAAAATAAAACAGTTGCCTCTTCTGCATGCTGAACCCTATTCTTCCAGGTGCTTCTTCAAGCCCACAGAGACAGTCTCTGGCCTGAAAACTCAGTACAGAATTCCCAAACCAGCCTAAGCAGCACACATGACCAGTCAGTTCTTCAGAAGAGCTGCATACACATTTTCAGATTCAAATCCAGAGAAGCACCTACATGCAGCACCTTGGTATGAGCAAGGCTGGCTTTCTCCTTCATCTAAAGCCTGATCTCACCCCAAGACTCCTGTGTCCCACATGACAGAGTTCTTCCTCTGAGGAAGGGGCTGCATTTTGCAACTCTCTAGATTTTTACAGATACACAAGGAATTTTTGAGAAAGGCAGAGGAATAATGGACCAGAATTCAAACTGGACCATCCTTTCAGTATTCTCAACACTAGCTCAGAAAACTGCCTACAGGAGTCTGAAGTTTTACTTTCAGAAAATTACAAGGGCTCAGCATTTGTGCACCAGCAGTAACCAGGCATTTACAGCAGACACAGGTATTTATGGTGATTTATTGGCAATTAAAAACGTCAGCTTCCTGGTGAAGGAAATCTGTCAAAAGACCTTCTAGCAGACGGTATCTGCAGAGTGCCATTTATACCAAATGAAACTCTGTATGTGTCGCAGTTGGATCCAAGCAGCAGGTTTTAGCCTATTTTAGGCACAGCAAAGAACACTGAACCAAGAATGAAATATGGCACTTATGTCCTACAGTCTGACACAGGAGAGGATAAAAAATAGTTTCATCCAGGTCCACTGCTCCCCGTTCCCCACCCCCAAAACACTGAAGGTGAAAGGAAACAGCAAAGTGGGGGATGGGACAAAACCATGCTTCTCAGGTTTTTCACAAATCACTGTGACCTCGAGTAGCCAAAGCTGCCAAGGGCCCAGAGCTGAGTATCAGTGAAAATATGCCTCTCAGAAAGGAGTAAATCGGTATACAGACCCCCTGAGAAAACAGAGGGCAGCATTTCTTTCCTGTCACTGGAATTTAAGAAGTCCCACCTCAAATGGGAAGAGCCCTGCTGGTAGGTATCTGTAGAGTACGGAGAAATCGTTTGCTTCAAACACCTAAAACATATGTCCAACAATGGCTCACGTGCAGCAGTTTCACTGTATCACAGGTCCCACTTCTGACTGTATAACCAGATCACTTCATACACCTGGGCTTCTCTGGGACTGACAACACACAGGCACACAAAGCAGGAAGGGTCTGACTTCATGAGAGAATGTTTCGAGTATATGGTTAGAAACAGGTATTTCTGAATTGGGCTGGAGAAATGCCCCCACACTAGCATAGAGTCCACACAACAGAAAACCTCAGACTACTATGTTTCATCTGAGACACTCACACAGATATAAATGGCATGAGAGAGGAAGTTTTCATGAAAGCAACACAAAATTACTAATAAAAGATCAATTCACAAATAGAAGGCTCATACAAAAGTAGTAACTGGAGATCTCAAGGACAGTTAATACTTTCCCTCTGTTTACCATTTAGCAGTTTACAGAAGACATAGAAGAAACTTAAATCTTTTGTGTATTTAAACACAGTTTATGTATGCTGCATACAACTGACACACAAGTGACATTGCATCTATAAAGGCAGATTTCACAATAGCAAATTCATCTTAGAGGAACAATACACTTGAGTTGTGATGCTGGGCATCCGTGTTACTTCCACATCCAGAAGATAGACTGAATTACTGTCTCTCAGTGTAAGACGATAAACACACAGAACACTGTAGTAAGCCTCTACAAAAGAGAAAGCAAGACAGTGAAAGAAGGCAGCTGGCAGTAACAGTACCTGTCACTAAATGTACAGAATGAAGATATTATTAAAGTACCTAAATGAAGATATTATTAAAGGTTAACAGCAGATAGAATCCCTCCACAGAATATTCCCTGTTGTTACACCTTGGAGCGAAAGGAAGAAAAATGATGCTGAGGTTCAACACAAAACCTCAAAGCTCCTCCACTGCTAAAAGCCATTCATTTCCAGTTCAAAACCTCCCTGCTTGGTCAGAACCTGGCTGCCTTGGCCCCCTTTTCACCCATGACCCATAAGCACAACCATCATTCTACAGCTGTACCCAGTTTTCCAAGGTGCCCAA
>NW_009935691.1:0-2867 GCF_000696875.1 Nestor notabilis | reverse complement strand
AGAGTGTTGTCTCAAAGGAATTTCTGAGGATGTCAGATTACTTCCGAGTAAGTGTTTTCAGGGCATGCTGTTGAGGCATACTTTTTGAGGCAGAAAGGCAGGGGGAAATAAATGACCAGAATAATGCCCTTTCTCAAGGAACGGAGAAACATAAGTGATAAACCCACTGGGGAAATCACTGTCTTGATACACTCTGCCTGAAAAGTTCTCTCCAATTCTCTACGTGCAGTGATGAAAAATAATGTTTAATCAAAGCCAGGTTGGACAGGGTTTTGAGCAACCTGGTCCAGCGGGAGGTGTCCCTGCCCATGGCAGGGGGTTAGAACTAACGACCTTTAAGGTTCATTCCAACCCAAACCATTCAATGATTCTATGAATCTCCTCACTACACCAAGATTCTCGTTCCCATACATCCTGCATTATTTTTTTCTTAGCAAACTATATGTTACTACTACACATTGCTTCATACCAGTTACCTTTCTACAGTAGTTCACACTTTTCTACTGTTTATTCTTAGCACTGGAGAAAACAAACTCCTACAAATTCAGTTTTAGCTCTGATCGGAGTTTTGGTCGTATGAACAAGCCATTGTAAGCTTCTGCATGTCCTCAGACAGATGCCAGGTAGCTTGTCACTCCCATCCTGCCCTCAGCCCAGAGGCAGTGCCTGCATACCCATAGCTGCCACCACTGTACTCAATAAGGATGGGTTGACTTTACAGCTGTGCCAAACTGGGACACAACAGGCAAGCCTGCTTTTTGGCAGCATGTTCCTGGAGCACTGGTGTTTTATGGCCCCACAGTGCACAGCTTTGGGGATTTAAACCAGCAAAATAAAAATATCAATGCAACTGCTTTTCCTCCATTAAAAGAAAACCCTAAAGCCCCCAGAAGCGTCTCACCAAGGAATCAGGGCCAGCTTAACAGAAGGGGTAGAAGTGAGGAAAAGGACCATGGCAGCTATAGCACAGGCTGTGCTGTGATGTGGAGTAACAGCCGAGGTCCACTCAATAGCTTATCTAACAGTTATGTCTGCAATAGCACAATGCAAAGAAAACCAACAAAGAGAGAACTCTGGAAAAGTTTCACAAATGCTAACCAGTCCTGTACTGTCAGCTGAAACTTGCTAGAAGTTCAGAGGAAAATTCCTGGCTTTTAAAACTCCTTAACCTGTCATGTGCTTACTTGGACAGGCAGCCAGGTTGTCAGCAGCCCCTCATCTATGCTCCTGACCATGTAGAGCACTGCGGTGAGCCTCCTCCATCACACACAGCAGATGATGGGAAGAGCTGGAACCTTAAGGGCAGCCCTGCAGGAGGTACTCAGGGAGGCTGAAGGTCCTCACTGCAGCCTGAACACACTGACTCCTCTCTCAGTGCATGAGATTTTTTGCATGTTTTGAAAACAGGCTCCTACTAATTTCTTTCTCTTCTATAACACGTTGTCCCAAAATTTCTGAAGCACCTTTCATATGGGGAATCATTGTGCTTACCTACTTTACTGATGAGGACAGTGAGGCACAACGAGGAAAAACAGCACATCCAAGGTCACTCAGAAGTAAGATGACTGGGATTCACAGTTCAGTATGTGATTTTCTAGGCAGGACAGCTTTACAAGCATGTGGTCAGTTATCCAGCAGCCTATTTCAACAAGCTAATACATATTTTGGGTGATTTCTCTTTTACCTTACAACAGTAGCAGATCTTTCAGAATAATTAAACCAAATATATAGATAACAAGAATCTCTGCATCCTTTATACAAATAGCTGAGTTTGAGATGGGGCAGAGCGGAGCGAAGATGTCACTAGAATTTCTCACATAGGATTGTTTGGTCTGTTAACAAATGGCTTTGTCATCATCAACTAGTATCTATACATGCTGAAGATGCATTTATGATGAGGTTTACATCAGACACGTCAAAATGGGTAGTAAAACACAACGTGAATCCCACAAACCAGCTATAAGCACCACACAGGAACTAGACATAGAGAATCGTCAGAACACTTTTGAGTTGCAGTCAATCTAGTTAGCACTGACTGCCAGCATCTGGCACCAGAGACTTCAGGGGAAAGTACTAGAAACCGTGCTGTGGGTGTGTAACGTGCATGTGGGAAGTCTTCTCCTAGCCCCATGCAAACTATAACTATCAGCTTACGTCCTGACTCAGAAAAACCCCGTCCGATTACTAGATTAATCTTATTGTTAGCTGATGTGACTGAATGATTTTGTTAAGTTTATCTACAGCCAAGATTTTACCCTGAACCGTAATTCTGACAGTGAAGTTCATCGTTAATCTCTGAATTAAAAACATACTTCCTCACCGATGTTGACAGACATTACACATACACATACAAGGCTATGCATTTTACTGTGCATTTTGAAGTTGTTAAGAAAACAAACTAAAAACCCACTGAACAGCCATCAGACAGTCCTTTCTACTTAAGTTAAGGACCAAACTACACTACCACCGCAGTAATAAGCCACGGTAGCTGAGGCCTACAGAGTATGTTTAACAGGAGTTGATGGCTGTATGATGACTGGCCTAACCTGAGTCTCCCTGTTCAGCACCCTTAAAGCAACATATCTAAAGACATAAAATAAAAGGAAGAGCATCGAGTAATTTTCCCAAAAGCTCGTATTTAAAGGAAACGGAGAATCTGTTTTCAGAGCAACAAGTTTATCAAAGCCAAGCAACTCCAGAACCAGAGCTGATGCAGACACAGAAACGCACATGCTAGAATTTGAGCAGCACGTCTCATTCTGTCCCACTAAGCCCTTATTTTTAAGGGGAAGGGAACACACACCCCGCACCCGAACCTCCAGACCGAGGACAAGCCGTGCACCCCTCACGACGCCCCGTCCGCTCGG
>NW_009935690.1:0-828 GCF_000696875.1 Nestor notabilis | reverse complement strand
ACTTCAATCACCTCCCCATCTCTGCCACCCAGCTGAGGGAACTGAGTACCCTGAGCATGGCTGGTGTGACTATTAAAGACTGAGGCAAAAGCAGCATTAAGTACCTCAGTCTTTCCCTCATCCTCAGTCACTAGGTTTCCCCTAGTATCCAGCAGAGGATTGAGGTTCTCTTTTTTTTGTTAATATGTTTGAAAAAGTACTTTTTATTGTCTTTTATGGCAGTGGCCAGATTTAGTTCCATCTGTGCCTTTGCCTTTCTAACTTTCTCTCTTCATAACCTAACAATATCCTTGTATTTTTTATGAGGTGACGGTCCCTTTTTCCACAGGTGATAGATTCTCTTTCTTTTTCCTGAATTCAAGCAATATCTCCCTGTTCAGCCAGGCTGGTCTTCCCTGGTGTTTCGCTTTTTGGTACATATGGACCACCTGCTCCTGCACCTTACGGATTTCATTCTTGAAGAGTGTCCAAGCTTCCTGGACCACTTTTGTCCTTCAGTAATGTTTCCCAAGGAATTCTGCCAACCAGGGTCCTAAACAGGCCAAAGTCAGCTCTCCAGAAGTGTAAGGTAGAGGTTTTGCTGACCTTCTTTATGACTTCTTCAAGATCTGAAAATGCAATCATTTTGTGATTGCTTTACCCAAGATTGCCTCCAACCATCACATCACCCACCAATCCTTCTGTTTATGAACAGCAAATCTAGCCAGGCATCTCCCCCAACCAGCTTGGGCTCTCGAACCCTGACCAATCACCCCAAGGCCCTGAAGTCCTTCTTGAAGCCCCTCAGGCTTCTTGATGAGATTTCCTCATTGCCCACCTGGAAGACTG